>NW_020664413.1:38146675-38157938 GCF_002925995.2 Terrapene triunguis
TTTGCCGTTCTTCAAGGCTTATGATTAGGGAGCAACACATTCCTACAAAGTGGCACTTATTTTACAAAGTGAATAAAACAAGTTTGAAGATAAATTTTGTTTCTTGTCTGCTTTTGATAATTTACAAGTGAATTAGGAAAAGTGAAATATCTGTGAATAACATTCTCACTAAACTAATGTAACAATAGTTGAAAATGAACTAAAACTACGTTAAAAAACAAATCTGTTGCAACTTTTTTAACCAAGGAAATGTAAGATATTGGTTTATCACATTGCTCTTCTAATTTTTCAACAATGCTAACTATATGTGGGAGTGCAATTGACTTGCAATACTGAATTCAGTGTATAATGCTTTAGTTAGATTTGATTTGAACTGGGAATTTTGCATGCATTGCTGTTTAATGTATAATCAGCTTGGATCCAAGAAGACACAGGATTTTGATCTTGTACATATTTTGGTGTACAGCAGCCTTTATTTTGCTGTCCCCCAAATATGCCAAGTGCTCATAAAGTGCCTAAAGTATATTTTTTCTTGTGTGTAAGCATCCACCTTTTCAACTTCTTTTTGAGAAGTGTACAGCCAAAACACCATCTGGTAGGTAGAATTTATAGAAAGAAAAACTGAAGTACTCCATGAGAGAGACTGCATTTAGTTAGGTACAAATCAGTCTGAGGATTTTTGGCATGTAATTTTTCTTATTATTCAAGTATTATAAGTACATTGAAATTCACGAGACCCCACTTTATTAGGCAACCTCCTTTATTAAAAGGCTGCCCCCTAATGCCCCACGCTTACTCAATACAATTCTCCTCCACTTTTATTAGGGGACCAGTTTCATTAGGCAGCCAATTTACTGATTCTTTTAGTAACAACTTAACACAAGTTCCACTGTAGGTGCACACGTTGCATTGAATGTCCTACTAGTATTTGCAGGTCAGAAGGGGAGAATGGCCTTCCTTTACTATTCACTTGGCATGGTTGTATTACCAGTGCCAGTTCAGGCAATGATGCCAAACCTGCATCCCATAGGAAGCCCCCATGTTATGGCAGCCCACACATATTAGTGGTCCAGTGCTACATGGTGTGGAGAATGAGTTGGATCACTGAAAAAATTGTAATTTAAGTCCCATGGGGAATTCAGATGTCTCCTCCTTTATTGCCTCTCTGGATGGAATACATCAAAGTTATTCCTTTTGTCCCATTTAATAAGAAACCTTCACCTACTCTTACTCTAGCTCCTTCCCTAAAAACTCATGGACACATTCTCTGGCCCAACTCCACTTCTTTTGTGCCACTCCTGCATTCTTTTTGAGTGAATATAAAAATATATATACTGTACTTTTAAGAACAAGTAGCTGTGACAATCAGGGTCCAGACACCTCAAGGGGAGAACAGGGAGACTGAAACTCAAAGAATATGCAGTTGAATCAACTGATTATATAGAATGTTATTGTGCATAAATATATGTCAAGTAAGATCTTTTATGAAAGTGTGTAATGTTCTGAACTCGATGGCCATTAGAAGACCTGTATACAAGTTATGGTTATGAACATATGCATATGTATATGTGTAGAACATTGTAATTAACTAGGATGCAACTGCAGCAGCATCTCACAATAGGGGGTGAAGTAATTAGGCAGGAAGGGTCACCTCCCAGGCTAGTTTTTTACACAAAACTAACTGCAGGCATCTAGCATTGTACAACCCAGGGAAAGACAATGGACATTAAAGTTAATGGAAAGATGTTGAAACTGAAAAAAAAAAAAAAAAGGAAACAAAAAAGCACTGTTTTGAAAAACTAAGAATGGAGAGTCAGACTGACGGTGTGCAAACTGCAGGTGGGGGTGTTGGCCTTGAGTTAATCCCCAAAGTGACCAGGAGGAGGTGCCAGCCCAGTGGTGAGAGGTACACTCTCATGACAAAAGGGAAGAGGTTTGAAGTGAAGGCTATCCAGAAACTCAGGGCCAGCATCTAAGTGGGAAGCTGTCCATGAAACACTGGATGCCCTCTAGGATAGAGGGCAGGCTAGGAAACTCTTCAGAGGCGACAGGTAACTTGTATTAGAAAAGGGAATTTAGCTAATGTAGAAGCATAAAGCCTGAGATTGTCTTCATATTTTCTGTGTAACTTGTATGTGTTTGCTTTATCTTCTGTTTCACCTCTGGTGATTTTTCTATTAAATAAACTTTTGTTTATTTCTACGAGAAGCAGGTCTCTGGTGTGCCACTTGTATGGCATATGTATGCCAAAGTGAACTGATAATTGGGGGGCAGGTTTCCTTCCTCTGGGGGACAATAAAGTGGAAGGTAGTTAAGAATTTGGGGAGATGGATTTGGGGGGACTCAGGATCAGAGTAGTTGTTGAAGTCACTCTGCAAGGAGTAAGTAGGATGGTGGAAGCCAGGGTTGAGACCTTTATGCGTGTAGGCTGGCTACTGGAGTCAGACCTCTAAACTATAGCAGCATAGCATTAAGGCATCCAAAATTATGAGGCAGGTGGTGACAGAACCCTTACTGGTCTGGGTGATCCCCAAAACAGCACAGTAGTGCTGGGAGAAAGTTGGCACTTCAGGAAGCTAACAGACTGTTTGTAGTATCAGAATAAAGGTTTTCTTCGCATGTATTCTATGTTTCTTTGTATATAAAGGCATGCAAAAACTGCTCCATCTAGTCTCAAATTTGTTTTATTATTGGAAATGTTCCCTCTAAGGTTGTCTACAAATATGTTACAAACATCATTAAAATTATCCCTGCCTAAATAGTATTAGCATTCCCATGATCAGTATGCAGAGTATTACTAAGTAACTCTTGAATCCCTTTTTACAAATCCTGAACAGTAGTTCACTTCAAAATACTTTCATTTTCTTAAAGCAACACTGCTATATTATAGGGGTCAATACGAATTGATGCAGTTTTTGTAAGGGTGTTTTTTTTAACTGGCAGGAAATGAATAAAATCAGAAAAAATAAACACTTTTGTGTCAGGGTTTGGGATATCACTAATGCCAAATGCCTGTCATCCACCACTAGCAGATGTGTTGTAAAAGGAAACTGCAATTCATTATTAGCATGATGCCTGGTGGCCAAAGCCAATTACAGAAGGGAAAATTGAGTCTTTCCAATTTAATTAAATAGGATTATTTGCATATGGAAATTACATGTATTTTATATGGTGATAAAACATTTTCAAATGGTGTGCGTAAAGCCATGCTTGACTAAACTCATTTTATGCTAGTATGCATTAGCATAAGTCCTTTACCTTTCATACATGGTACCGATCTTAGCCAATCTCATATTTACACCACCTGCTGTATATCACCATTTATGTCTCTAACCTATCTCCATTTTTCCAAGATAGCTTAAGTGTTAGGTATTTTATTTTCAAATTGATGGTATGCTAAGAAGAGCAGAACAAAAGTCATTTTCACAGTATTAAAAGTATTGGCCCCTATTCAGGAAGGCACTTAAGCATGTGTCTAACCTTTTAAACACATGAGTAGTCCCAATGGTTCCTCGTTAATCTTATTGGTCACAAACTTAAAGTTAGGCAGGTGCTTAAGTATGTTTCTGAACAGGGGTCATTGGAAATCACACATTTCTTTCTCTGTTCAGTCTTTCCCTTTTGCCCAGGTGCTGGAACATCACAAACATCTAACCAGTCATTTTCCAGATTTTTTCTAAGTTTATTTTCAGTGCTTAGCGGAAGATTTAGTGCATTGCATTATGGTTGCAGCCATTGGGAATTAGGGAACGCATGATACTCAACTTGTAAACTTGCCATTTAAAATAATTTGTCTTAAATTTTTGTCATGCATCCCTGATTGGTGGAGGCTGTGGGGAAGAGGCTGATGGGGAGATTGAGATAAGTTGTCTTGGGTTAACAATGCTGCATTTAGCCTTCTATATTTAAAATGGTGCCTTATAGTTTTTACTTGAAGCCTTATGATAAATATCCAAAAGACAATGTAAATTTAGAGACAAGGTTGGTAAGGTAATAGCTCTTATTGGACCTCTGTTGTTGAAAGCTTTCAAGATTCATAGAACTCTCCTTTAGCTCTGTGGAGCCCAAAAGCTTGTCTCTTTCATCAACAGAAGTTGGTCCAATAAAAGCTATTACCTCTCCCATCTTGTCTCTCTCTCATTCTGGGATCAGCATGGTTACAATAACACTACAAATGTAACCACTAAGCAGCAATCTTCTTTTTTGCATGCTTTGTTATCTAAGTACAAGATGACAATCTTGAGCAGGAATCTAAAATAGCTAATTCAGATTTTACAACCCCAGCTATTTATGCAGTACTAGCAAAATTCAAATTCATGAGGCTACTGCACCTCACTCATTCTCATGGACTAATACTAAATATATGTGAATATATATATTCCAAACTATATGTATCTGTTTTATATATGATTTATACTAGTTTGGAGTGTGTGTGTGTGTGTGTATATATATATATATGAAACTATGATTATATATAGGTATATGCACACACATACACTTCTCTTTGCTGTAAATTACATGCATCAGTGGGAAAGATCAAACAGTATTAAATGCAAGTATATAGAGGGCAAAGAATCTCAATATTTTTTTCCTGACTGAGTTCCACCTTTATGAATGTAATCATATAGATTTTGTACCTTAAAAATAAAACTTGCCCACTGCAGGATTGATTCCTGGCCTTGGAGGACATATACACGTTTCTATATATTGCTATTTTACTGATTTTGACTTATAAGACATGAAACTGAAAGAATTTGCAAATCAAATCCATATGTGGTGAAGCCCTTCAATGTCATTTTTTTAGTTGTAAATTGGCTTGCTGTCACTAGAATAGTATCTGGTTAGATTGCTGGTAAAATGTAAGGGGAATCATTGGCACAACTCATCATGGGCCAAACCTTGCAGTCTTTATGCAGACAGAAGGATGTGCTGTCTGCCGGGCGCTAAGACATGGGATGTGGACCTGCGGTTGAAAAGGATCCTAAAAGGAGCGGGTAAGAACCCCTTGATCATCCTTCACGTAGGAACGAATGACACGGCTAGGTTCTCGCTAGAGAGAATTAAGGGAGATTATGCAAGGCTGGGGAAGACGCTTAAGAAAGTTGAGGCTCAGATTATCTTCAGTGGGATTCTGCCTGTTCCTAGAGAAGGACAGCAAAGGGCTGACAGAATTGTGAGGATAAATAGCTGGCTAAGGGAGTGGTGCTATAAGGAGGGCTTTGGGATGTATGGCCACTGGGAGGCTTTCGGGGACAGACAGCTGTTCTCACGGGATGGACTTCACCTGAGTAGGGAAGGAAATAGACTTCTGGGAGGGAGGCTGGCTCATCTCATCAAAAGGGCTTTAAACTAGGAATTTGGGGGAGACGGTTGGGAGATGTCCAGTTAATCTCCACGCCAGATTCCAACACTGAAAAGGAGAGTGAAGAGGTAAGCACAGATATAGATAGGGGTAGGGGATTGGACATAAGAAGGAGGGGGCGGATGGACAGTATGAGGTCCGTACCAAATTGCATAACTAATGGGAGAAAGGATAGACAGCATAGGGTAAGATGCTTATACACCAATGCAAGAAGCCTAGGTAACAAAATGGAGGAATTGGAGCTCCTGGTCCGAGAAATGAAACCAGATATCGTAGGAATAACCGAAACTTGGTGGAACGGTAGTCATGACTGGAGTACAGGTATGGAAGGTTATGTGCTGTTTAGGAATGACCGGAAAAAAGGTAAAGGTGGGGGAGTGGCATTGTATGTCAATGATGAGGTAAAATGTAAAGAAATAATAAGTGATGGAATGGATAAGATGGAGTCTGTCTGGGCACTAATTACACTGGGTAAAAGAACTACTAGAGCCTCCCCTGAGATAGTGCTCGGGGTGTGCTATAGACCGCCGGGATCTAGCCTGCATGCGGACAGAGAACTATTTAATGTTTTTAGGGAAATAAAAACTAATAAGAACTGTGTAATTATGGGGGACTTTAACTTCCCAGATATAGATTGGGGAACAAATGCTAGTAACAATAATAGGGCTCAGATGTTCCTAGACGTGCTAGCAGATGAATTCCTTCATCAAGTAGTAACTGAACCGACGAGGGGGGATGCCATTTTAGATTTGGTGCTGGTGAGTGGTGAGGACCTCGTTGAGGAAATGGTTGTAGGGGACAACCTTGGCTCAAGTGACCATGAGCTAATACGGTTTAAACTAAATGGAAGGATTAACAGAAATAAAACTGTGACTAAGGTTTATGATTTCAAAAAGGCCAACTTTAATAAATTAAGGCAACTACTTAGGGAAGTGGACTGGGCTAACATACTTAGGGATCTAAAGGCAGATGACGCCTGGGATTGTTTCAAGTTGAAGTTGCACAAGCTGTCCGAGGCCTGTATCCCGAGAAAGGGAAAACGGTTATTAGGCAGGAGATTTAGACCTAGCTGGATGAGCGGGCGTCTCAAACGGGCGATTAAGAAAAAACAGAAAGCGTACAAAGAATGGAAGAGGGGAGGGATCGGCAAGGAAACCTACCTTATTGAGGTCAGAGCATGTAGGGATGCGGTGAGAAAGGCCAAAAGCCGTGTAGAGTTGGACCTTGCGAGGGGAATTAAATCCAATAGTAAGAGGTTTTATAGCCATATAAATAGGAAGAAAACAAAGAAAGAGGAAGTGGGACCGCTGAAGAATGTAGATGGAGTGGAGATTAAGGATAATTTAGGCATGGCACAATATCTAAATGAATATTTTGCATCGGTCTTTAATAAGGCTAATGAAGGGCTTAGGAATAGAGGGAGCAGGACAGAGGGGAATAAAGGAGGGGGGATTGACATTACAGTATTAGAGGTGGAAGCCAAACTTCACCAGCTAAACGGGACTAAATCGGGAGGACCGGATGATCTTCATCCTAGAATATTGAAGGAACTGGCGCAAGAAATTGCGAGCCCCTTAGCGATAATTTTTAATGAATCTGTAAACTCGGGGGTGGTACCGTTGGACTGGAAAATAGCTAATGTGGTTCCTATTTTCAAGAAGGGGAAAAAAAGTGACCCGGGTAACTACAGGCCTATTAGTTTAACATCTGTAGTATGCAAGGTCTTGGAAAAAATTTTGAAGGAGAAAGTAGTTAAGGACCTTGAGGTGAATGGCAATTGGGACAGATTACAACATGGGTTTACGAAGGGCAGATCGTGCCAAACCAACCTGATCTCCTTCTTTGAGAAAGTAACAGACCTTCTAGATAAAGGAAATGCGGTGGATCTAATATACCTCGATTTTAGTAAAACGTTTGATACGGTACCGCATGAGGAATTACTGGTTAAATTAGAAAAGATGGGGATCGATATAAAAATCCAGAAGTGGATAAAGAACTGGTTAAAGGGGAGACTGCAGCGAGTAGTACTGAAAGGTGAACTGTCAGGTTGGAGGGAGGTCACCAGTGGGGTTCCTCAAGGTTCGGTTTTAGGTCCGATTTTATTTAATCTATTTATTACTGACCTCGGAACCGAATGTAGGAGTGGGCTTATAAAGTTTGCGGATGACACAAAGTTGGGAGGCATTGCCAATTCGGAGAAGGATCGGGATATTCTGCAGGGAGACTTGGATGACCTTGTAAATTGGAGTAATAATAATAAGATGAGATTTAATAGTGAGAAGTGTAAGGTGATGCATTTAGGGATGACTAACAAAAATTTTAGTTATAAGCTGGGGACGCATCGGTTGGAGGTGACGGAGGAGGAGAAGGACCTCGGAGTCCTGGTTGATCGCAGGATGACTATGAGCCGGCAATGTGACGTGGCTGTGAAAAAAGCTAATGCGATCTTGGGATGCATTAGGCGAGGTATTTCTAGTAGGGACAAGGAGGTGCTGCTTCCGTTATACAAGGCGCTGGTGAGACCTCATTTGGAGTACTGCGTGCAGTTCTGGTCTCCCATGTTTAAAAAGGATGAACTCAAACTGGAACGGGTACAGAGAAGGGCCACTAGGTTGATCCGAGGAATGGAAAACCTTTCCTATGAAAGGAGACTCGAGGAGCTCGGTTTGTTTAGCCTAACCAAAAGAAGGCTGAGAGGGGATATGATTGCTCTCTTTAAATATATCAAAGGGATAAATATCAGGGAGGGAGAGGAATTATTTCAGCTCAGTACTAATGTGGACACGAGAACGAATGGATATAAACTGGCTGTGGGGAAGTTTAGGCTTGAAATTAGACGAAGGTTTCTGACCGTCAGAGGGGTGAAATTCTGGAACAGCCTTCCGAGGGAAACGGTGGGGGCGAAAGACCTCTCTGGCTTCAAGATTAGGCTAGATAAGTTTATGGAGGGAATGGTTTGATGGGATAACGTGATTTTAGTCAATTAGGCAATAACGTGCCATCGCTGGTAAAATGTGGGTCCGGCTGGAGAATCTTGCCTGTATGCTCGGGGTTCTATTGATCGCCATATTTGGGGTCGGGAAGGAATTTTCCTCCAGGGTAGATTGGCAGAGGCCCTGGAGGTTTTTCGCCTTCCTCCGCAGCATAAGGCAGGGGTCGCAAGCTGGAGGATTCTCTGAGACTTGAAGTCTTTAAATCACGATCTGGAGACTTCAACAGCTAAGATAAGGGAAATTGGGTGGGTCAGCTTTTGTGGCCTGCATCATGCGGGAGGTCAGACTAGATGACCATAATGGTCCCTTCTGACCTTAAAGTCTATGAGTCTATGAGAATTCTCATTGGCATAAATGGGAGTTTTGCCTGTAAAAAGGCTGCAGGGTTTGCCTCTACATGTTACAGGCACAACACTGAATGGACACTTTTATAAAAACATTTAATATACTCAAAACATTGAATCGTGGACAGACTCTTCCTCAAATGCTAGCCCTGTTCTTTTTGGAAACACTACTTAATGTGTAATTTACTGGCTATGTTGACCAACTTTGAATATAATGTAGAAAAAGAAGGCCAGATTCATAGGCATGCTCCAGCTAGGTAAGCCAGATTTACTGCTGCCTTCCATTGCTGCAGCAGTGCAAAACAGCCAGAGTGTACTAGTAAATCTAGCCCATAATTTCTTGTGTAAGCCTGAATTTCACCTAGAAGAGAAAAATTAAAAATGTAAAACTAGTTAAATGTTTTCAAGTAATACAGATAAGGCACTCATTCATTTGCGCATATTGCTACAAAATAAGATAAAATTACCCAAAAATAGGAAAGAAAATACCTATTATATTTTTTCAGTGTTAGGCAGGTACCACTGGTACACATTTTCACGCATAACTAGTTGCTAACAAACATTTTTGCTCACTAAGAGCTGTAAGATTGGCTGTGAATCGATGATAAAGGTAAGGACTAAAACTGGTCAAAGATGTCTTTTTTAGTCCCCTAAAGAAAATTTTGACTTTTTGCTGAGCAAACAAAAATAGAAGTTTTCAGCCAAAAACGGAAAACATTTTGGTTTTCAGATCTTTGTTTTTTCAACAAAATCTCAAAATTTTCCAAAGATGGCTGACACTTTTTCTGAGTAAAATTTTGCTTAGTAGAAAATCTGATTTTTCCATAAAAAGGTTTTGATAGGAAAATTTTTGACCAGCCCTAGCAAGGATTTTTGCTTTTCATGATTATACATCAGGGAATGTTTTAGTTTTCAACTTATTTTATTCTTTTTTCTAGTCTGCTGTTTGTTTGCAATTTATAATTGTAGCACCTCACCTACACTTGGGAGCATGGCTGTGGTCTTCCATCCCTATGAAGTAAGAGATAGCTATACATGTTGCTGCAGCCACCAATATTATGGTTTCACAGTAGTGAAATCATAGTTAAGGTTGCTTCTGAATTTTCTGTTTCACAGAGTCTGTACCTCAGTGTCTCACCTTTTTTTTTTTTTTTTCAATGGACAATTTGAACTTCAGCCACTAATTAATATGTATATATCTCTAATGTCTATTTTGTGTTTGTTTGTATATTCTTGGTTTTGGCTTTTGTTTTGGAAATTTGGGAAAACCAGAACACTGGAAAAGCCTGTGTTTTTTCCACACAGTGTACATCAGCTACCTGCTGACACTACCTGAGGCGTAACATTGTCATAGATAATCAGCTACTTATCACTCCGTCTCTTCAGCTCATTTGCCCACTTAGAGAGAGTCACTAGTGCCCTGGTTGTCATGGCAACAGCTGCCTTTGTTAAGGGATTTCCCTCAGACTTCCAAACAAGGGTCACGTAATGAAAGCAGACTGGATTCGGATAAGCTCCTGCTGTTCTCCTTTTAGTTTGTACTGTGGTAAGTGATACTGGTTCTTCTCTGTGGTTTGTTACTTTCCTCAAAAAGGGCTACATGAAAACAAAATTCCAGCTCTTTTCATGTATATTGTTTAGATGTTTCTTACAAACTGGGGGCTATGGCTGTCTGAATATGTACCTTTTTTTAAAAAGTGGAAAATTATAGAGATGAGTCCCTCAGTTTTCTGTTACGTTTGTTTGTTTTTTAAAATGAGAGACATGACGAATCAGGCAACTCTTTTATTTGACCAACTTTTGTTCAACAAAAGATATTACCTCACCCACCTTATCGCATAACATGGGATCAACATAACTGCAACACTGCCAATACAATGTTAAAAAAATTTCATGTAGAAGTTGCAGTAAAACTAAAGTTGGATTAAAAAAAACATGTTTTGTTTGAATACAATATAATGTAATTATCTTCAATATATGGGTCAATAGCACTGAGTGGTGAAAGAAGGAATTTCACAAAGATAACAATACCTGTAAAATATACATAGCAAATATAAACATATTTGTTTTCTATTAAAAATAATAAGCTTCATTTGATGTTAATTAAGACTGCTCTCATCGATAATCTAAGCCATAAAAAGATTAGGAAATACAAAGTTAAGATTTACAATGTTGCAAAGTCAAGAACTCTCACACTAGGAAATGGCAGAATGAACATTGCCCATACAACCTTCTTTCGGCCCCCGTGTGTGTAGCATTATGATATAGCCTTTAATTACACGCAGAAGTGACTAGCTGTGAAAAGGTTGGTGCCACTGACTCACCTAGCATCTCAGAGGAACTCAGTGTCAGAAGCAGGGATAAAATCCAAGTCTCCAGGGTGACATTCGGCCAGGGCCGGCTCTGGCTTTTTTGCCGCCCCAGGCAAAAAAGCCTCCGGCCGCCCCCCCCACCCCCGCCGCGGGTGGGGGGCGGGGGGGGGCGGCTGGCCGGAGCCGGGGGGGGGCGGCCAGAGGCCCGGCGGGGGCTCCGCTCTCCCCCCGGAGGCCGGGGGGAGGGCACCG
>NW_020664413.1:38158338-38214038 GCF_002925995.2 Terrapene triunguis
CCCCACCCCGGCGGCCAGAGCGCCGGGGGCAGGGCGGCGAGCCCCGGCTGGGGCTCGGCTCTCCCCCCGGCGGCCAGAGCGCAGGGCGGCGAGCCCCAGCAGGGGCTCGCCGCTCTCCCCCCGGCGGCCGGGGGGAGGGTGCGGGGCGGCCAGAGCGCCGGGGGGAGGGCGGCGAGCCCGGCTGTGGCCCCGCTCTCCCCGGCGGTCGGAGCGCCGCGCCGCCCCCCTCCAGGTGCCGCCCCAAGCACCAGCTTGGGTGCCTGGTGCCTGGAGCCGGCCCTGCATTCGGCTAACCACAAGACCATCCTTTCTTTTTTTTGCAGTCCACTACCTCATTAACTATAACCCTTCTAACTTCTGCAACAAATGAAGCAGGTGTTCTAGAGACAATAAACTCCTTCCCCTCACAACCCCAATTCATCTCCAAAGCATATCCATCCTGTGCACTGCATGAGGGAGTAGTCCTGTGGAAAAATAAGAGGGGATCATGTAATTAAACGCTATCATAATGCATATGCACAAGGGGGCCAAATCAAAATTGTATGGGCAATGTTCATTAACTTGAGAGTGCTAGACTTTGCAACCTTTTAATCATTTTTAAACCTTAACTTTGTATTTTCCTAATTTCTTATGGTTTAGTTTACTGATGAGATCAACCTTAACTAATGTTAAATGATCCTTTTTGTTTGAAAAAATATTTGCTGGAAATCTAGGGGAAAATCATCTAGATCTGATTCCCATTTGTCATACCTATATCCTACAGTAAGGCAATGAAGTTTGAACACATAGGGAGATGCCAACAGCAGCTTGCTTCACCTTGTCCTGTTAGCCAGGGTTGGCGGTGCAAACCCATAGTTTAGAGCAAGTGTGATTAGCACAACTTCTTACAATGCAGCTGGCTAGCCTGATGTTGGTTTGAAGTCAGAGTTTTCCTTTTCCTAGGTGTAGTGCCTGCCATGGCTGACAAGCCCCACCTGCCTATTTTTAATTCTATATTTGCCACTAATTTAGCATGGGTGAAATTCAACCCAGTGCAGCGATGCTACAAAAGGCCTATTCACCACTTACATTCCAATTAAGACCTCCAAATAGGATTAAATCTGAAAGTTGGTTGATAGGTTTTGTGTGGGAAGAGGGAGGGTGGGACTTTCAAAAGCATCTAATTTCTGGACACATGTCCCATTGACTTTCACCCCAGGTGAGATTTTCAAATGAGTGTGCCTAAATGACATAGGCACTTCTGAAAATCCTCCCACAGGTGAATTCTACCTCATGTGACTGTGGTAAAAATCACTCCAAATTTCTGGATCAACTTAACATCTCAGTTCCAAAACAGCAAATTGTATGGTAAATTCACAGAGTGGGAGAGAGTCTTCTTTTAGCTTTTGGGAAAGGGGACGGTGGGAAGTTTTTACAGATGCATAATATCCAATAACTACTGATTAAAGCATTTGTTCATAGTAAATTTTCCATTGACTAAAGCACTTGGTCCTAGGAAATTTCTCACAGGCACTAAGGATTCTGGAGCCATTCTTTTATGTTAAAAAAGAAATGAAAATAATTCAATATTGCTAGATGCTTTTTCTTTCTTTTAAACCAAAAGAATTTACATGGCAGGCATTACTTGCTAACAACTTACGTATTCAAACCCAGCAACTAGAGAACAAAAGTATGCTTGTCCAATCCTATCAGATCTGACTTAGCTTTGAATACCAATTTGCAAATACAAAGCACATTAACATAGGTATGTGATTTCATCACTTATCTGGCACTATATCATGTGGCTTCATTCATCTTCCTCTATTTTTACCAACATCAATAGTAACAGGATAGGCATTGGGTAATGTTTAAGGTTAAGTATAGGACCATATGATGACAACTTCATGGATATATTTTTCCACTATTCACACTCAAGCAGGTTCAAAGCAAGACCAGCAAATAAGCATGGGAAATGAGAAATGCTTTCTTTATTTATTCCATGGCAGTCCCATGACAGCAGTGTTAAACTGCATGTGAATAGCTCATAAGCACCATGCGATACAACACCAGAGAGAAAAATAGAACTTTAATACAGCTGGTATTTGACCAGTGAACTTGAATCCAATTAAGTACTTTGAGATAAGAATAGAAGAAAACAGGTGTTGCTAACTAGAAACAACTGGCATGTTTTCTTCAAAAGGACCCAAGACTCAACTAAGCAGGAATATTGCTTGTTGGACTTATGAGGCACTGCTAGATCTATGAGAAGAAGCTTGCACATCACCCAGCTCTATCCAGTTGTGGTTCCCAAACAATAAGGCGAATTCCCCTAACGGTATACAAGATCACTTTATGGGTAGAGAGGTTGTTCCAGCTACATCAAACCACCAGCATTACTCAGGCTAAGGAAATGGCAGTGAAAAGAAAAAGTGTCTGAGATACAAAGGCTGCACTTCTACTCCTGTCTCTGATTGGCTCCCATAAGACCAGAAGAGGGGGGACAATGTAAGAGGACAGACTGGCAGAGATTGAGCGGCATGAGAAGTAGGATGGGAGAGAGAAGGGAGACTAAATTTTTGAGAGAGAGTCTGAGACTGAGAGAGAGACCAAGACCTGAGTCCTTCACAGACAGACAGAGAAGGAAAAAAAGGATGGAGAGAAAATGGGAGAAATAACAGAATAAAAATGGAAAGGAAACCCCAAACTCAGAAAACAATACAAAAGAGAACAGACGAAAATGGGAGAGAAAGAATGGACAAAAAGAGGTGACACACAACAATTCCAGGTTATATGGGCAGGGGAAAGGCTAGGAACCAAATCTGCCATGAACAAATATGGTGGGTCTCCAAGCCCCAAGTCTGGGAAGCATTGCACTAAGTGATCCTGGGTCCATCTCACAAGTACCACATTTTAGCAAAATAAATGTCTGCTTGATGCTTCTTTTTAATAACCTCCCTCCTCATATAGTATCAGAAATTCTTCTAACAAAAACTGCCAAAATTATTCCTATAGACTCTGATTGCTTAGTAAGTCATGCAATTCTGCATCAACATTTCTTTTAAAATAACATCTATACATGTATAATATTAAAATGGCTTATTTTTAGTTCATGCAAATGCTACATAAGCCCTTTGTAATTTGAGAGTAAAATCCTTGGAAAGAAACCGAATTTCAATTTTTTAAAGGTCAAAGTTTTAACAATTATGCTTTAACTATGCATAGGAGCTTTAATAGTATTAGCGTTTTTCCTAACTCATTTTTCAGATTTACTTTTAATTTTCCTGTGTGTACAGTATTTAAAGATTTAATGGTTAAAGACTCAATCACTGATGTAATTAGTGTAACAGTATTTAGCAGAAAACCAAAATTATGATTTAAAAGGTAGAAACTATTAATTTGTGGTAAAATGCACTCCAGAGAGCGTTTCTAATCACAGGAAAATGTAACCATTTTGTGCTTTCTCATTTTTAACAATCATTTATGGAATTGAAAAGCAATTATCTTTTCTTTTTTAAATTCCTCATCACATAAAACTTGATTATAATTCATATTTAGTTTGGAAGGATTATTCTTCATTCAGTATCCCAATGTTTTCTTTTCTTCTTTGAAAGACATTGTTTTGTCAACAAAAACTGTATTTGAATGGTTCTGTAAGGAATCTGAGAAAGAACTACAAAAATGTGAGTATTTAATGTGCACAGTTCTGATAACATGACTTAAATATTTGTTTTCTAAGAACAATTCCTTAATTATGCTATTATACAAGCTTTATTGCTGAGTGACAGGAGACTACATGGAATGCTTCTTGTCAGTTGGCTGAAGCTAGAGGAAACAGTCTAACAGAAGCCATGATGGAGTAGAGAGTCAATTTGCACAAGATTCACCTTTTTTCCCAGCAGTCACAGCCAGTCAAACAGTTACCTATTAGTACATTTTTAAAATAGGTCAGTGATTCTGTGGACTGCCAGTGCTTCATACCAAGATTCACATTTGCCTTAAAGAAGTCACAATAATAAGACTTCTTACTCTGCCAGATCCTGCACCCACTGACAGAAATGAGATTTTTTTCTGCTGGCTTCACTGGCTACAAGTTTGGACCCGCAATGACATAATTTGTGTGCGCTTTTTGTTTAAGGACATCACTGCACACAATAGAGAATGCAGCAATGGCTCTTACAGTGGCACCACAAATTTTATTATTTGATATGAAGGTTCCTAAAAAAGGACAGTACAAGTTTTAAAATATCCTTAAATAGCTATACAGCTCTGCTCACTCTTTTAGGTCCTGGACAGTGATGGCATCATATTTAGAACAGCAATAACTGCTGATCATGACCCCACCCCACCCCAATGCATACTTCACACTCCTTTTCTTCTTTACACATTCAGTCCTCTGACTGTCCCATCTAAGGGTACGTCCACACTACCTGCCGGATTGGCGGGTAGCGATCGATCTATCGGGGATCGATTTATTGTGTCTCATCTAGACGCGATAAATCGATCCCCAAATGCGCTCCCCGTCGACTCCGGAACTCCACCGAGATGCGGAAGCGGAGTCGACGTGGGAGCCGTGACCGTCGATCTCGCGCCGTGAGGACGGGAGGTAAGTCGATCTAAGATATGTCGACTTCAGCTACGCTATTCTCGTAGCTGAAGTTGCGTATCTTAGATCGATCCCCCCACCCCAGTGTAGACCAGGCCGTAATTACACAGGTTGGAAGTGTCTCAAATGACTCCCAATGATATAAATCTGCTTAGCTACCTTTCATGCAGGAATTTAGGAACATAAGAATTACCATATTGAATCAGCCCTGTAGTCCATATAATCCAATATCCTGTTCCACTAGTGAACAGCATCAGATACTTCAGAGAAGTTTTTCTAAAAGATATTGTGACATTGCACTCCATATGCTTTATGAAAATATGCTTATGAATGTGAATATGATGTAACTGGAAGATGCTTTATGCAAAAGGTCTCTTGTAAGGTATCATTACAAAGCTTATAATCTACTGAATGTGTTCATCCTATTTGTTTGCATGTATTATTTCTATGTCTGGAGTTAGGAGATAAGATATAAACTTGTATTACTGATGTAAACATATTAAGTGGAAGCCATTAAGGTGCTTCAGAATCAATGAACTGTAAATGCTCTTTTTACTTGCAAACCTTCCTGTGTACATGTGGGCCAGCCCAGGAAGAATGGAGGCTGGGGTCTCACAGAACATATGACAATGTCACATGATACTGGAATCCATCTTAATCCTTGTACTTTTCCATTGATGAGGCGGGAGTGGGGACAAGTACAGACAAAAGATTCCCGCCTTGTGCCAAAGCTATAAAAGGGGGTGGAGCAGGACAAAAGGGATGGCCAGTCATGAGAAAACCCCTGCTTACCACCTGAGATGTCTGCTGGAACTAACAAGGACTGTACCGGGGAAAGGGTTGGGCCCAGACTAGGAAGGAGCCTAGTCTGTGGAAGAAGCTTATTGAAACATCTCTGAGGCTTCATGTATTAGGCTTAGACTCACATGTTTTTACTTTATTTTGCTTGGTGACTTACTTTGTTCTGTCTGTTATTACTTGAAACCACTTAAATCCTACTTTTTATACTTAATAAAATCACTTTTGTTTATTAATAAATCCAGAGTGAGTGATTAATACCTGGGGGAGCAAACAGCTGTGCATATCTCTCTATCAGTGTTATAGAGGGCAGACAATTTATGAATTTACCTTGTATAAGCTTTATACAGAGTAAAACGGATTTATTTGGGGTGAACACTGGGCGCTGGGAAAGTCCCTGTTAACTGAGAAGCCCCTGGGTTGAGTGAATCTCAGTTTCAGTGAACTGCAGAGAGGTGTGGCCCAACCTCTGGGTCTGTGTTGGAGCTGACTGGAGTGCCTAATTTAGCAAAACTGTAGTGGAGGGGCACCTGTTCTGGCAGGAGGGTTGTTCTCAGTGGTATCCCAGCTCATCGAGTGACAGTCTTGAGGGGAGTCTCTGTGACCGAACCAGTCACAGATATGCTCTAGGAATCATTTTGGAAAAGTTCTATGGCCTGTGTTATGCAGGAAGTCAGACTACATGATCATAGTGGTCCCTTCTGGCCTTGGAATCTGTGAATCTATGAGAAAGGTCAAGGAAACTCCAAAGTAGATAGTTGTGAGATAATCTGCTCCCGCCCCATGAAAGTTTCATCCCGATCCCTAGTAGTTAGAGATTGACTTATCCCTGAAACATAAGGTCCCAAACCCCATAGCTTTTTTTTAGCATTAACTATTATAACTCTGGAATTCTTATCTGTATAAATGTCCAATCCCTCTTTGAATCTTTCTAAATTCCTTGCCTGAGCAACATCATGTGGCAATGAGTTCCACAGTCTAATTATGAATTATGTGGAAAAAAAGTTTCCTTTTATTAGTTTTGAATTTGCTGCCTTTTAATTTCATTGTAGAGATCCCTTGTTCTTGTATTATGAGACAGGGAGAACATAAGCCCCTTCTCTACTTTCTGTTTTGCCTACTTTTATCATGTCCCATCTTATCCATCCTATTTCTAAAGTAAACAATCCCAGTCTTTTTCTCTTCTTCTTCACTGGAGAGCTGTTCCATTCCCCTAATTATTCTCTTCAAGCTTAACTGAGTCTCCTTAAATTCTGCAATATCCTTTATGAGATGGGGTAACCAGTACTGCACACAGTATTCCAGATTAGGGTAAACCATGGGTTTATATAATAGCATTCTAATATATTCTGTATTATTCTCCAGCCCATTCCTTATACATTTCTTTTGACCATAGTTGCACATTGACAGAGGTCTTTATAGAGCTGCCCACAGTAATGCCCAGGTCTTTTTCCTCAGTTGATACTATGAATTTAAAACTTGTAATCTGTATTCAGTAGTCGTTCAGTTTAATCTTTTCCTTTTCAATATGTGTTACTTTACATTTATCAACACTGAGTTTCATTTGCCATCATGTTACCCAGTCACCTAACCTGGTTAAGTCTCTCTCAAGTTCTTCACAGTCTTCCCTGGATTTGACTAACCTTAATAATTTTGTGTTTTCTGAAAATTTTCCTCAACCCCTTTCTAGCTCATCAATAGATATTTTAATGAACAATAGTGGTCGTAGTAGAAAACTTTGTGGAACCCCACTGTTATTAATCTTTTGCCCTGATGAAATTTGACCATTTATTCCTACATTTTGTTTTCTTTCTCTTAGGCCAGGTTTACACTACAGACCTATATCGGTATAACTATGTTGCTCCAGATGTAAGGTCTGAGGCCGTTTTATGCAACCATATTAGGAGAGCAGCAGTCATGAGCCAAGAAGCAGAAAGTCATATCACAATGTAATATTGGGCTGTTAAGAAGGTGCCACTCCTAATAATACCCACCATCACCAAATAAGCAAGGAATCTCTTAAGCTGTCTATTCTTTGATTATTTGTCTGCTGCATAATTAATTTTACAAGATTTAAATCAACTAAGGTGGTGGGGTATGATTGGGTAAAGAATGATTTCACAATATGTTAGGATTAGTCAAAGAATTATTTTGTAATATTTTAGTAAAATGATTGGTTAAGGTTTAGCTAAGCAGGACTCATGTTTCACTATATAAACTGAAGTCCAAGAAGGAGACCAGCTGGGAAGAAAAAGGAAGGGAAAAGAAGAATAAAAAGAAGGAAAGACCTGAAAGAAGAAGAACGCACCCCCACACCCTCAAGACACAGCCTAAAATCAGAGCTGCTAAGAATCCTCTGCACAACCGTGACGTGCAGCCACAGAACCCAGAAGAGACTGACCTTGCCTGGCCAACATGGTCAGGATTGGTGAGCATAGCATTGTATGCTTAGCATGTATATTTTGCTTGCTAATTGTTAATAAATAGAGGATAAGGATATTACTATGTAAGGCTCTTTCACTGGTAAAACGATACTGCAACCTGCAGAAAAGTATGCCCTGAGCCCTTGGAACTGGGTGAGGGTAAGTGCCTTTTGCCCGGAGCCCTAGGAACTGGGAAAGGGTGTGGGTGCCTAAACCAACCAGGTTACATCTTGAGCCCTCGGAACTGGGTAACGGTGGGTGCCCTAGAGTGTGCGGGTAACAAGGAGTGTGAAAAATCCACACCATTGAGCGACAGTTATACAAACCTAACCCCCTGTGTAGACAGCGCTATGTTGGCGGGAGAGCTTCTCCTGTTGACACAGCTACTGTCTCTTGGGGAGGTGAATTAACTACGCCGATGGGAGAAGCTCTCCCATCGAAGTAGTAGCGTCTTCACTAATGTGCTACAGCGACGCATCTGTGCCGCTGTAGCGCTGTACATGAAAATAAACCCATAGCTAGTTTTTGATCCATTACATTACTTGGCCTCTCACCCCATGACAACTTAGTTTTTTCAGTTTACTCATCTGAGGGACCTTGTCAAAGGCCTCTAAAAAGACTATACAATTTTCATCAACTGGTCCTATGCCAACTGGATAATATGCACCTGGGCAAACACTTGTGCCTCTGTGTAAGCCACTGGAGAACATATCCCATTGCCTGGACAACATAAAAGAAAATAATTAATTTTTTAAAAATTGACTTCACTGTCCAAATTGTAATGTGGCTGTCTAGGGAAATAACTGCACTTTGTAAAACAGCACATCTTCCTTCTGATTTCCATGATATGTTTCTTCATCTTTAATTCTATTTGAATTAAACAGGAAAAATTACCTTTTTTATCAATGGACTACAAGTTACATTTCTGAGCAGTAGCATAACACATTGAGTGTCAATAGCACATTGTAAATCACAGTTTGCTCATGAGATGAGTTGATATCAGATAATAGCCCACAATTCACAAGTGGCTTATTTTTGCCACTCTCTTTGACATATGGGTTCAAGCAAGTCAATGTAACGTCAATACTTTACTATGCACAGCTAAATGGGTTAACAGAAAAGTCAGTACTAATAGCAAAGAGACTCTATGCTGGGAAGAGCTGACTCTGAACAAAACTTGGGGGTCATGCTGGATAATCAGCTGAACATGAGCTCCCAGTAGGAAGCTGTGGGCAAAAGGCTTGAGTGTATAAACAGGGGAATCTTAAGTACGAGTAAGGAGGTTATATTATCTCTGGTTTTGGCACTCGTGCAACCATTACTGGAATTCTCTGTCCAGTTCTGAAGTCCACATTTCAAGAAGGATGTTGATAAATTGGAGAGGATTCAGATAAGAGCTATGAGAATGATTAAGGGATTGGAAAACATGCCTTATGTAATAGATTCAAGGAACTCAATCTGTTTAGTTTAACAAAGATAAGGTTGTGGGGTGGGGTAAATTGAACACAGTCTATATAAATACCTACATAGGGGAAGAAATTGATAATGGGCTCTTCAGTCTAGCAGACAAAGAATGGGTACTGGGCTAGGTGGAAGAACTGAACCTGGAATAGAACCCAGGATTCCTGAATTCCCAATATTTTTCTGCTGGATAACATATAGCTGTGGAACCCAATGGCAAAGTGTGTAGTCCATCTCCTTCAAATGTTTGGTCCACATAAAGAATAACAGCCTGCTGCTGCTACCAGTTACTATGTTAGCTTATAGTGCAGTGGTCTGTGCTGTAGCTCTAAGATTCTAGCCCTGCTGATGACACATGCAAGGTAGAGCTAGCAGGGAATTTTCTGATGAAACATTTCTTTGTTGGAAAATGCTCATTTGTCGTAACCTAAATGTTTCAAGGAAAAGGTGGTTTCCATGAACTTCCTGGGTTCCTGCCAGCTCCCTTGGTGGCTTCTAGAGACCCAAGGGCTTCCAGGGTCTGCAGCTCCACCATGTGGACTGCCTTAGGGCCAGAGACCCAGGGCTTTCAGAGTCAGGAGCCTGGAAACCCGGGAGCCCTGGCTGTAGCAGGGGTTCTCAATGTCTAGGTTCCTGGTTCCACAGCAGCGAACCTGGAAGCCCTGAGAACCCTGGCTCGAGAGAGTCTCTCAGGGTTTCCAGACTCTCTGCTCTGCAATGGGGGACTCTCTCAGCTGCCTCTGCACTTCTCAACTCCCTGGGAGCAGCCCAGGGAGTCCCCTGGAGTTGGGAGGGATGAGGGGAGCAATCTGAGGAGTCTCCCAGAGTTAGCGGCAGCAGCTGCTCCATTTTTGTTGGCAAAAATGAAAGAGAAACATTTTAATTTTTTTCTGAAACAATCCTCCCTCTTCCGCCCCAAATTTACTCTTCATGGGAAATTTCAAAATTTCTAGTTTCTGTTCCAAATTGGAACAAAACCTTTTTCAAAATGTCAGAATTTCCCATGAAAAGTAAATTACAATTTTTGACCAGCTCTAATGCAAGGATCAAAATGGTTCCATCTGATTTAACTTCTGTTGTTTTTTTCTCCTGTTCCTTTTTTTTTTTTTGGAAACTTAAGAAATTACCTACAAACCCCCTTCACCTCCCCCTCCTTAAGTTAAATGAAAGTTAAGATTACAAAATAAAGCACCCACAGGTTAGAAAATGCCAGAGTTAAGGTTGTCTGTGCGACCTTAATTCATCATCCTTGTGTGTACTCATTATGATACTCTTCAACTGCAGGATCATATACAATTTTTTCCACAGGCCTCATTTAATTCACTAGATGGAGAGTGCTCAGAGAATTATTCAAAGTTATGTAGTGAAGAAGTCTCTTATCTGTAGGATCCCTGCCTCATTTCTTGCAGGAAGTCATGTAATGAATTAAGTAGGAAATTGCAGGAAAAGAAAGAATGGTTTTGTGGTAAAGGCAGTTTAAGGCACCCTGAAGGACTGGATTGCATCCCTGCCTCTGGAATTTCTAAGTGATGCTTGGCAAGTAGAGGGGTATAACTTGCTTTGATGGAGAAGTCATCAAGGAATTACAATCAGCTCTCTTGATTTTTTGGGAACTGCACATGATGCACTTTGTATTTTGCACTGTTGACTCTGTAATCATTACCTAGTTTTCTTTTCTTTCTCATCTCTTGAACCAGTCTGCGCCTTGTCTAGAAATGGAAGCAAGCCAGGCTCCTTCTGCAGAAGTCTCTGGCTTCCCTGCTATAGCAGCTCCTTACCATAGCTTAGAAAAATATTCTTCTACCCAAACACAGAGTCCCTCAGATCACTAATATTGTGGTTTTTTTATCATAAAGTTTCAGTTTCAGTTTTTTCAGACTTTTTTTACCATTACAATTATGAAGGGTTTAAAGGCCATATTCAGTATATAGGAAATATAACATAATTTTGTTTTTATGTATAATTTTTGTTTCATGACTGATGACCCATCTCACAATTGGCACAAGTGGTGTTCTCGTCCATCCTCCCTGTGCAAGGAAAAGGCCTGGGTAGAGACCTTCGAATTGTGGAAGTCAACGAATGGCTACGCAGGTGGTGTCAGAGAGAAGGCTTTGGATTCTTCGACCATGGGATGGTGTTCCAAGAAGGAGGAGTGCTAGGCAGAGATGGGCTCCACCTAACGAAGAGAGGGAAGAGCATCTTCGCAAGCAGGCTGGCTAACCTAGTGAGGAGGGCTTTAAACTAGGTTCACCGGGGGAAGGAGACCAAAGCCCTGAGTAAGTGGGGAAATGGGATCCTGGGAGGAAGCATGAGCAGGAGAGCATAAGAGGGGAGGACTTCTGTCTCATACTGAGAAAGCGGGACAATCAGCGAGTTATCTTAAGTGCCTATACACAAATGCAAGAAGCCTGGGAAACAAGCAGGGAGAACTGGAAGTCCTGGCACAGTCAGGGAACTATGATGCGATTGGAATAACAGAGACTTGGTGGGATAACTCACATGACTGGAGTACTGTCATGGATGGATATAAACTGTTCAGGAAGGACAGGCAGGGCAGAAAAGGTGGGGGAGTTGTGCTGTATGTAAGAGAGGAGTATGATTGCTCAGAGCTCCGGTATGAAACTGCAGAAAAACCTGAGAGTCTCTGGATAAAGTTGAGAAGTGTGAGCAACAAGGGTGATGTCGTGGTCGGAGTCTGCTATAGACCACCAGACCAGGGGGTTGAGGTGGACGAGGCTTTCTTCCGGCAACTAACAGAAGTTGCTAGATCGCAGGCCCTGGTTCTCATGGGAGACTTTAATCACCCTGATATCTGCTGGGAGAGCAATACAGCAGTGCACAGACAATCCAGGAAGTTTTTGGAAAGTGTAGGGCAGGCCTGCATAACTCGTAAAGTGGCGAGGGCCATATTACTCCAAAGAAAACAGCTGAGGGCCGAAACCCCCCGGCCCCGCCGAACCCCGCCCCCAGCACCACCGAACCGCCCCCAGCACCACCCAGCCACCCCTGAAACACAACACCCCTCCCAGCACCGCCCGCCCCACAGAAACAACCCCCCCAGGCTGCCAAAACACCCCCCCAGCACCGCCCAGCCCCCCCAAAACAACCTCCCCAGCGCTGCCTGCCCCGTGGAAAAAAACCCTCCTTCCCCAGCGTCACCCTGCTGAAACAACAGTATTGAACCTTGGTAATATGTTATAGCTGGCCCCTAAGGTAGTATAATCAAGGTAAAAGAAAAATGTCTTTTTGCTAGAAGTAAAATAAGATCTTCCCCCCACTTTGTAATCAATTGCCCTGTTGAATGAATGAGGTATGAATGAAGAAGGCATGGAAGGCAGGCACCTCCAGACAGCTGCAACCCTTGGAGAGGGGATGGGAGCCAGACCAGATCAGTAGAACAGGTCAGCCACCGACTCGCTGCTCGCCTCCTCAACCCCCCACCGCCCCGGCTCACCCACTCAGGCCCCCCTCCCCCACCGCTGGCTCACCTGCCCCCCCGCCACTGCCCACCCACTCGTCTCCTCAGCCTCCCACCCCTCCAGCTTGCCTACTCACCCCCCGCGGGCCGCACAGTGAGCCCACCTACTCACCCCCCGCGGGCCGCACAGTGAGCCCACGCGGGCCGCATGCGGCCCCCGGGCCACATGTTGTGCAGGCCTGGTGTAGGGGATAATTTCCTGGTGCAAGTGCTGGAGGAACCAGCTAGGAGCAGAGCTTTTCTTGACCTGCTGCTCACAAACAGGGAAGAATTAGTAGGGGAAGCGAAAGTGGATGGGAACCTGGGAGGCAGTGACCATGAGATGGTCGAGTTCAGGATCCTGACACAAGGAAGAAAGGAAAGCAGCAGAATATGGACCCTGGACTTCAGAAAAGCAGACTTTGACTCCCTCAGGGAACAGATGGGCAGGATCCCCTGGGAGAATAACATGAAAGGCAAAGGGGTCCAGGAGAGCTGGCTGTATTTTAAAGAATCCTTATTGCGGTTGCAGGAACAAACCATCCCGATGTGTAGAAAGAATAGTAAATATGGCAGGCGACCAGCTTGGCTTAACAGTGAAATCCTTGCTGACCTTAAACGCAAAAAAGAAGCTTACAAGAAGTGGAAGATTGGACAAATGACCAGGGAGGAGTATAAAAATATCGCTCAGGCATGCAAGAGTGAAATCAGGAAGGCCAAATCACACTTGGAGTTGCAGCTAGCAAGAGATGTTAAGAGTAACAAGAAGGGTTTCTTCAGGTATGTTAGCAACAAGAAGAAAGTCAAGGAAAGTGTGGGCTTCTTACTGAATGAGGGAGGCAACTTAGTGACAGAGGATGTGGAAAAAGCTAATGTACTCAATGCTTTTTTTGCCTCTGTCTTCACAAACAAGGTCAGCTCCCAGACTGCTGGACTGGGCAGCACAGTACGGGGAGGAGGTGACCAGCCCTCCGTGGAGAAAGAAGTGGTTCGGGACTATTTAGAAAAACTGGATGAGCACAAATCCATGGGGCCGGATGCGCTGCATCCGAGGGTGCTAAAGGAGTTGGCGGATGTCATTGCGGAGCCATTGGCCATCATCTTTGAAAACTCATGGCGATCGGGGGAGGTCCCGGATGACTGGAAAAAGGCTAATGTAGTACCCATCTTTAAAAAAGGGAAGAAGGAGGATCCGGGGAACTACAGGCCAGTTAGCCTCATCTCAGTCCCTGGAAAAATCATGGAGCAGGTCCTCAAAGAATCAATTATGAAACACTTAGAGGAGAGGAAAGTGATCAGGAACAGTCAGCATGGATTCACCAAGGGCAAGTCATGCCTGACTAACCTAATTGCCTTCTATGATGAGATAACTGGCTCTGTGGATGAGGGGAAAGCAGTGGATGTGTTATTCCTTGACTTTAGCAAAGCTTTTGATACGGTCTCCCACAGTATTCTTGCCAGCAAGTTAAAGAAGTATGGGCTGGATGAATGGACTGTAAGGTGGATAGAAAGCTGGCTAGATCGTCGGGCTCAATGGGTAGTGATCAATGGCTCCATGTCTAGTTGGCAGCTGGTTTCAAGCGGAGTGCCCCAAGGGTCGGTCCTGGGGCCAGTTTTGTTTAATATCTTTATTAATGACCTGGAGGATGGTGTGGACTGCACTCTCAGCAAGTTTGCAGATGACACTAAACTGGGAGGCGTGGTAGATACGCTGGAGGGTAGGGATCAGATACAGAGGGACCTAGACAAATTAGAGGATTGGGCCAGAAAAAACCTGATGAGGTTCAACAAGGACAAGTGCAGAGTCCTGCACTTAGGACGGAAGAATGCTATGCACTGCTACAGACTAGGTACCGAATGGCTAGGTAGCAGTTCTGCAGAAAAGGACCTAGGGGTCACAGTGGATGAGAAGCTAGATATGAGTCAACAGTGTGCTCTTGTTGCCAAGAAGGCTAACGGCATTTTGGGCTGTATAAGTAGGGGCATTGCCAGCAGATCGAGGAATGTGATCATTCCCCTTTATTCGACATTGGTGAGGCCTCATCTGGAGTACTGTGTCCAGTTTTGGGCCCCACACTACAAGAAGGACGTGGAAATATTGGAAAGAGTCCAGCGGAGGGCAACAAAAATGATTAGGGGTCTGGAGCACATGACTTATGAGGAGAGGCTGAGGGAACTGGGATTGTTTAGTCTCCAGAAGAGAAGAATGAGGGGGGATTTGATAGCTGCTTTCAACTACCTGAAGGGGGGTTCCAAAGAGGATGGAGCTCGGCTTTCTCAGTGGTGGCAGATGACAGAACAAGGAGCAATGGTCTCAAGTTGCAGTGGGGGAGGTCTAGGTTGGATATTAGGAAACACTATTTCACGAGGAGGGTGGTGAAGCACTGGAATGCGTTACCTAGGGAGGTGGTGGAATCTCCTTCCTTGGAGGTTTTTAAGGCCTGGCTTGACAAAGACCTGGCTGGGATGATTTAGTTGGGAATTGGTCCTGCTTTGAGCAGGGGGTTGGACTAGATGACCTCCTGAGGTCCCTTCCAACCCTGATATTCTATGATTCTATGATTCTATAATTCAGTGGGCCAGGAGATAAAGTCCTGGCCCACTGAAGTCAACAGCAGAACTCCTATTGACTTAACTGGAATCAAGATTTCCCCCTTGTCTATTTTCCTTCTATACATACCCTTTTATCTTCTTATAACTTAGAAATGGTTCCCCTCTAAAGTTAATAGGTTTAATAAATTTCTGCTAGTAAAACACCTGCACTAACTAAACACAATTTTAATTTTTAACTCTTTGCTGTGACTTTCCCCCCCACCCATATCTGAAAAACTGTATCAAAGGCTATTTTACATAATTGTTCTTTAGCCCTTTGGAGTGTTTTTTAAACTTGTTTTTGCTCAGTCTCTGTATCTACATCCCTTTAGTAATGCATTTGGTCATTTGAAATTGGCTGTTTATGTTCCACGTGCACTTCCATGTGCAGAGTGTGGATTGGACATGTAAAGTTAACTGGCCATCCAGGTGTAACTGAGCTGTTTCAAGCCAACAATTGGAGTATAAAGATAAACCTGTAGTACAGGGAAAATATATTACATTAAAAAAATCTGTTATAAGGAACATTAAGGTTGCTAAACCAGGTATTCAAAAGTTACAAAATGCTAGAATTAAGGTTGCCCAGTCCCCTTGTGCATATGCATTGCGATAGTCTTTAATTACATGATTATATGCTATTTTTTCCATAGGATCCCTGCTTCGCTTGGTGTACAGGATGGATGGTGTTCACTGTCTGGGTAGCTATTCAAGTTTCTTTATATCCTCATCATTCAATGTTTGGCCTCATTCCTTATTTAATGCATGCCAACTAGACCCTGCACTGAATACCAAATTATTAATTTCCTCATGGCTTACTGATGGCACTTGTCAACGTGGCCTTTAAGTGCTTCACAAATATTAATTTTATTTTTGCAACAATCCCTGTGAGATTAGGTGATATTATTATCCCTATTTTACAGATGGGGAATGGAGGTACAGAGAGATCAATGCCAAAATTGGCCTGATTTTTCCAAGCAATTAGCATTTCTATAGCACTATATATGTTCAAGAACAGTTCCAGTTGACTCAGCTGTAGCTGTGAGTGCTCAGCACTTCTGTTAATCCGGCCCCAGGTGGCTCAAGTTGGGCACCCAGAAACCGGAACACACAATCAGAGATCACCTGTGAAAGTTTTGCTTTAAGTGACTAGAAATCTGCAAAGAGGAGTCATCACACAAGAGAAGCAGCCTAGGAGAGAAGTTAGTATCAGTGTTCCTTTAGTCTTTTCCTGTCTCTATAGCGTTATGTTCCTTCCTTCTCTATTTTATCACTTAAAAACAAAAAGGCAATTCTAGGTTTGTTTATAAACTAAATAAAAAGGGGGAAATTTTTGCATGCTGGTCCTAATTCTTTATTACTTTTGTGGTTAGTTTTACATGTGTAAAGCAAATACATTGTATGTGAAACACAGTCAAATCTTAGCAGATTGAAAGAGTAGCATGTGTACCCACTTTGCATTTGCTATGCACAGGTGTAATAGACTACACTACATTCAGGATTGGTGAAGAATCAGCTCTGATTTTGTTATTGTTTTAAACTGGTGTAAGCCATACCAGGGCAAGTCATAGTTTACAGGGATGCAGCATATCTGCTCTAGGGGGTTTGTATCAGTATAGCTGCACTGGTGGCTAAAACTCCTACTGTAGATGAGGCTAAGCAATACCACTCCAGTTTCAAATACACTTAATTACCGAGTTAAATTTGAAAAAATTCATCAAATAAACTGGATTAATAAATAAATTCTATGAAATACAATCTGCTTGTAGATATTCTAAGAGCAGCAAAAGAGATTAAATTAATCAAATGAATCATCCAGACCTCTAGTGATGACTTTATTTTGGTATTTGTTGTTTTGTGAGTACAAAATGAAGTAAATGGTGGTACTTACTTACTTTACCCGTGTACAGAGGCCCATGGATTTCATTTTTAGGGGTAAAGTGAGATCTTAATGGAGTAGAGGCCTCAACCATCTCTGCCCAGAAGTGCACGTCACCCCATCTGAATAGGACTCTACTCCATAATAAATGTTTTCACATCATTTGTCATGCCCTCCTTCTGCTTAAAAAGCATCCTGCAACTGTCTGCCATCTCTGTGTTATCATTTATTCCAAATCTAAGGTTCCTGACTTTCTGAACAAGAACATTTTCTCCAAACAGATTTTTAATTAAATCATGAGCTATGTTCAGATAATGCTAAGAGGAGGTCTTAAACTAAATAAAGCAAGAAAATACCAAGATGAAACTGCTTACTTAAGTCACTCATTTGTTACAGCTGGGGACTGTAAAGGACATATGGTATAAAATCTGATTTAAAATCCTTGTAGTACTCAGACACAAATGTGTTAAGGATAGAGTTTCAGTCTTATCTGCACATCTCCCAGCTTTTATTTTGGTTTGAGGTACTCCTGTATTTAATGTCAAGTCATTGAACCCATTAAGATTTGTGTATTAAGTATGAATTCTGTTATAGATACATCATAAAGATAAAATGGAATGTTTGTGATTTCACAGCATACACATGATACTGAAAGGACATGGTCAACTTAAAAAAAAAAAATCACACTTCTATCTAAAAGTGTTTTTACCTGCTATTGCTATAGCTAATCCCTAAGATTACCATAACACACATTTCCTCAAATCTGTATTTTGGTTCCTGAGGTGCTGCCAAAGACTCAGTGTCTGTAGTATAGTTCCCTGTTTACTTAAGCTCCAGTCTCACTGGTGTCAGTAGGGTTCTGGGCAGGTCAAGAGCTCAGCTGTAAGGAACTCATTGAAAGATGAGGGGCTTGATCATTTTCCTTTGTTTTTGTGTGGTCATTCACACAGCAGTAGGGAAAGAAAAAACATTTAGAAATAAGAAGGTGATTGTAAAAGCACACAATTGCATGGGACCTGGGACAGTAGATAGGGTATTTAGAGCTACTTTTAACCTAATTTAAGTTGGTGGTGTGTCTAACTCTTCTGAGAAAGTACAGCTTGAATGAAAATTGTTGGCTTTGATTTTGATCTATAAAGCCCTTTGTGGTTTGGGTCATGGTTATCTTAGAGATGTTACCTATTTCTCATGTTCCGTCCCAATAGCTGGAAGCAGCAATTATGCCCTGAGTCACCCAATCAGAAAAAATGTGGGCAGGGTGTTTTCTGTGGAGATCCCTCAACCCCAGAATTCACTTCCCACATTGTTCTGCCAGAGACTGTTTGTGGAATTCTGGAGTACAGAACAATGCCTGTGTATTCACTCAGGTTATTGCCTGCAGTGATCAGAGGGCGTGGCCTGCAAGGTGCATTAGAACTTTGTTTTGTAGTATGAGCACTTGTGAGTTCTCTTGACTCAACATTGTGTCAGTTTAGCCATGTTTTAGTCTGTCTTCTATTTATGTATAAGCACATAGTGGTCAGCTTGGGTGCATTATATCAATTGTAAGATATGTACATGTAAACATAATTAGTATTATGGATCTATATTGTATCAGTTATGTAGTTAAAAATAAATCCTTAAGCAAAGCAATTATCATGGGTCTATAGTGATAGGCCATTACATTTCAGTGTCTTGCTAGTCTTACATTTATAAAATAATACATTAAAAGTGATATTCACATTCTGTCCTAACTGCTAGCAGAATATATTTTAGACAAGATATAGCCACTCCTCTCTCCATAATATCCCTCCTTTGGACTCTTATTTTTTTTTCTTTTCTTTTTTTTCTTTTGGTTTTGCACAAACCTGATATCTCCTTTTTTATTAGTATAAACTATTTATAACAGGACTGCTGAATCACAAAAATAAGGTTCTAGCCAATGTTAGCCTAACGGATTAGAATCCTCTATTAATAAACTGAGTACATGATTCAAAGCCCATTGACATCAGTGGGAGTCATTGATGTCAATGGACTTTGAAGCAGGTCTTGAGAGTTTAAATACTGTTTTATACTAAGTAAATTTGATCACATTTTAATGATTTAACTAATTTTAGGCTGAAAACATGTAGAATAAATTTTCTCCAGAACTGGGACCATGTATGTATAGTTTCATCTCAAAACAAGTTTTACAATCAAGTAATAAACCTCAGTAAATAACTATAAGCTTCTTATCACATTCTTACTAGAGATGGGTCTGAGCCACAAAAAGTTGGATCTAAATTAAAACTTTCCAAAAATTCTGAGTTATTCAGATCCAGGGTTTTGCCTCAGATCCATGTCTAATTCTTTAGTGAACTACGGAAATTCTAGCCTGAGCTTTTAAATAACTGTGCTTGTTTTCCTGTTTGGCTTTAGAAGCTTTTTCTTTAATTTAAACTATTTAAACTCCCAAATTAATGTGTCCTTCCAGTTTCTTTTAACTTCATATTCCAGACTTATAATCATGTACTGGCAGGAATTGGATTAATACAGCCGAAGGTGCCTCAGAAAAACTGCAGCCTGTTAGGGCCTGCCAGTGGTATGGGTTTGGCTGAAGAAATGTAGGATGACTCACAAGTTTTGTTCCCATAACTGGAAAAGAAAGCAAGCACTAGTGAGCTGGAAATGTAGAGCTATATCCTTGTGACCTTTGTCTCAAACTGTGAGTCAAACTTTAGTAGGTGTTTTATCACTGAATTGGAATAACTACACAATGATTTATACTAATGAGGGTGTGGCAGGGCGGGCACTCTCCTTCTTTTTGAGCCTGCAAATGGCTCAGAGATCTTTTGCTGGTAAAACACTTGAGTTTATTTTTACTATTTCCACCACCCTTACACACCATTCAGCCTTAGGGGGCTCTCAGTTGCTTAGGAAAGCAGGGGAGGGGGATATAGATCACTTGCTTTCTCCCCTGCTTCCCCCTTCTCACTCACTTCCTGTGCCTTTGTGTCATCTACCTTAGTTCTCTTCAGTCCGTCCCCATTCATCAGTTAGACACAACTCTGGTTAATGAGGCCTACTCTAGAATAATTAGAGTTGCAGTGACCAGAGTGCTGGCCCAGGTGATGTTGCCCAGCACTCTGTCACAAGGGCAATGATGCACTGCATGGACCAGACTCCATCATAATTTTATTTGTCCAAGGAGTTAAAAGATTAACCTAATGCTTGCTTCAGTAGTGAAAAAATACAACTCCTCTTTAAACAAAAAGGTGGAAAGGCATCTTCTTTCCAAGTTTTGAGGGGATTATTCTTTCCTTATTCTGGAAGTCATGTCCATTCACAAATATATTCATACAGCTTTGTTTATCCTTGTCTTTTTCAATTAAAGTAACTTTTAAAGAATTACAGATTTGTATGTGGGGGGTCTTTCACCTTTCTAGTGTTTGCCTCCTGTCTCTGTGTATGTGGTACAGATCTAGATGAGTGGCATTACAAAAGGCTTCTCCAGGAGACAAACTAAGTGTCAGAAGCATAATTAACACCAGTATATTTTTTCCCCTTCCCTGATGTAAATTTAAATCTGAGATTGACTTATTTCCTAGGTTCTGGTCTGCGCTGTGTGAGCATTAGAAGTCAAAATGGTACTTTTCATAAAAATAGGAATTTCTGTGGGGAGATGGATTAAGAACATAAGAATGGCCATACTGGGTTAGACCAATGGTCCATCTAGCCCAGCATCCTGTCTTCTGACAGTGGCCAATGCCAGATGCTTCAGAGGGAATGAACAGAACAGGCACTTATCACATTTGGCAATTAGAAGCTAGGGACATCCAGAGCATGGAGTTGCATCCCTGAACATCTTGGCTAATAGCCATTGTTGGACCTATGCTCCATGAACTTATCTAGGTCTTTTTTGAACCCCATTATAGTTTTGGCCTTCACAACCTCCCCTGACAATGAGTTTCACAGGGTGACTGTGCGTTGTGTGAAGAAGTATGTCCTTTTGTTTGTTTTAAATCTGCTGCCTGTTAATTTCATTGTGTGACACCTAGTTCTTGTGTTTCTATGAAGACATAAAGAACACTTCCTTATTCACTTTTTCCACACGAGTCATGATCTGCTATCATAACTCCTCTTAGCCCCTTTTCCAAGCTGAAAAGTCTCATTCTTTTTAATCTCTCCTCATATGGAAGCTGTTCCATTCATTTAATCATTTTTGTTGCCCTTTTCTGTACTTTTTTTCAACTCAATATATCTTTTTTTTTTGAGATGGGGTGACCAGAACTGCCCACAGTTTCAAAGGTGGGGTTGTACCATGGATTTATATAGTGGAATTATGAAAATTTTTGTCTTATCCATCTCTTTTCTAATGGTTCCTAATGTTGTTAGCTTTTTTGACAGCCACTGCACAGTGAGCAGATGTTTTCAGAGAAATATCCACGACGACTCCAAGATCTTTCATCTGAACACCTCCCGTCACTGTAGTGAGTGTCTACACTGAGGCGTTATAGTGGCACAGCTGCAGCACTGCTGCTGTAGTGTTTTAAGTGTAGCCACACCCTAAAAAAGGAATGATACAGTGATATTCAGCTGCCTCTCAATTCCTCAGGGCTGTGCTTCTGTAGGTTAAAAGTGCAAATTAGAGATTGCAGGCCTGTCTAGCAGGATTTTTGTGGTTTGGACAGCTTTTTGCTTCTCTGATTTCTCTGAGGACATTTCAAGCTGCTGCATGTGTAGCTGAATCAACATTTATTTAAAAAAATAGCAAAATCATAACCTGAAAGGTGATTGTCACTTGCAAGAACTTCAGGAAATTTATGATGGGGAAATAATAGATTGAAAGGTTAAGTTTCTAAAGGAGGACATGGAAATACAAATGCACAGCCAGCAAAATTACTCCTCTAATTATATGAATTGCTTGTGCTTTAAAGTAATGAATCTAAATGGGAAAGCAGAACCACCTGGGTGGGCAATAGAGGAATGGTCATATCTGTATGCAACTGTAGTTTCAATAAAAACTAATGGTCTTAAGGAACAAGTTTTGAGGTCAGGAAATCTGTTCTGTTTCCAGCTTTGTCACTGATTTTCTGTGTGGCATTGGGAAGGACAAATTGACACACAGAAAGATTAATCTGTAAAATGGAGTTAGTCATACTTCCTAATCTGAAAGTGGTGGTGTGAGGCATAATGAATTTTTATAAAGTGCTCTGAGGTCTCCAGATAGATGGTGATACAGATGTAAAGTATTATTATTATATATTTAAGGTATTTGCATGTGTAACTAAACTTTATTTGAAAGCCCCTAATGATACTTTGTTCTAATTTTCCTGCAGAGCTGATGATGAGCTCTGTTGGAACAATTCTTGGAGGCCCCACAGCTATCCTGTCTCATGGCAAGTGGCCTATGTTATGAAGTGGAAAGAGATTTTTTACATGAGGATTATCAGTCCAAAATGATACTGTTCCAACCAAAAAGGCACACACAATAATCTTGCTAATCTGCACACAAAATTGGTGGTGCACCCATCCCCTCTCAGCTAAGATTTATAGTTCAATGTTGTGGTTCCCACAATGAGAACTCAGCATTTTATAAAATGGACTGCAGTACAATTGTCAAGGCTGATTCCCCACTCTGGCACTTCAAGTGCAGAAAGTGGGGGCCCGCAAGGATTCTAACAATTAATAGTGGCCACTCCGGGCTTATATTAAACTCCCAAGGTTACAGCTTTTCTCTGACTTGGATGGATAGATGCTGCCACCACCCAAGTGCAAAAACCCCTTTGAGTACCCAGGAAGGTGCACTTGGGAATTCCTTCCTGTGGGTACCCTCAAGCCCTTTCACACACACCCCCTCCGCGGAAGAGCTGAGAAAGAAAACAAAGGAAATCGGCTATTGTCACCAATTAATTAAACAACATATGCACAAACCTCTTAGAGACACACACATCTAATCCTGTTCTTTAAAAAGATAAATTTTATTAAAAACAAAAAGGAAGAAAATACATCTGAAACTTAGGCTTTTTGCTAGGTTTAAAAAAATCAATTACAAGGATTAAGCATCAAGATAGCTTCTTGAGGTCCAGTTTAAAGGTTACAAGCAAAACAAAAGCACCTGGGTTTAGCACAGAGGAGTCCACAAGCCATAAAGAAATAAAAGAGAGAAGCCTAATCGCATCATCTTAGACATTTCCTGATCTACTTACATATCTGGGGTTTCAAATGAGTAGTTTCTAGATATGATCTGATGATTTTCATACCTGTCCCAAAGCTCTTTACAGCATAGTTCCAGCCCTGTCTCTGCTCTCCAGGAGAACAACACAGACAGACAAAGGGGAATTTTTTCCCCAATTTTAAAAAGTTCTAGCCTTCCCACTGGCTCTTTTGGTCAGGTGCCCACTCCCTTTTACCTATGGAATTTTTAACCCTTTACAAGTAAAGCAAGTAGAGAACAGCTACTAACAGGGATTTTATAGCAAACTGGCTGGCTGGGTGCCCATAAAAGGGAGCTACCTGCCCCCCTTCATTTATCCCAACAATATAAAACATATTACAGGATAATTAAAACCAAACCACTCTGGCCAAAATAAATTAATGAAGTCCACTGTGATTCATTACCCTTACTCTATTATGCTTGTTCACTTACTGAATCTTGTGAATCAGACTCACTTGGGGTCTCCATATCACTAGTGCAATTACCAAGGTTCTATTGCATTTCTTTACAGTAATATCCAGAAAGAAAAGGGTAAAGTGTGCTGGTATAATAGTGGGGTGACAAATTATTTGCCAGGTGCCCATAACTTATTGTGCCCCATACAAGGTATGAGTAAAGACAGTCCCTTCTCCAAGTACCTTACAAGGTAAAAACCTGACAGGGAGAAACTCAAGACTTATTGAGTGACAGGTGTTTTCTCAATCTCAGATCCTTGTCATATATAATGTTGCAGTGTAGAAGGCATTTCGCATGGGTTAGTGTTTCTTGTGTACCACTCAACAGAGATAAGATAAATGCAGTAATGGATTTAAGCTGCTGCAGGGAAAATTTAGGTTAGCTAGTACCAGGTAACTTTACTATACAAACAAACAGATCAAGGGAGGCTGTGGAATTGTGGTCACTGAAGATAAACAAGGCTAGATGAGATCATTTTTGGCATTAGATCAGGCATAATGAAAGCAGCCTGCCCCCAGTGGAGGGAGATGGATTAGATCAGTGGTCCTAACCAGGGGTACGCATAACCCTGGGGGTACACAGAGGTCTTCCAGGTGGTACATCTAGTCATCTAGATATTTGCCTAGTTTTACAACAGACTCCATAAAAAGCACTAGTGAAGTCAGTACAAACTAAAATTTCATATGGACAATGACTTGTTTATACTGCTCTATAGACCATACACTGAAATGTAAGTACAATATTTATATTCCAATTGATTTATTTTATAACTATATGGTAAAAATGAGAAAGTAAGCAATTTTTCAGTAATAGTGTGCTGTGACACTTTTTTGTATTTTTATGTCTGATTTTGTAAGCAAGTAGTTTTTAAGTGAGGTAAAACTTGGGGGGGTACACAAGACAAATTGGACTCCTGAAAGGGGTCCAGTAGTCTGGAAAGGTTGAGAACCAGTGGATTAAATGGCCCACCAGAGGTTATTTTAACCCAAGTGACTTTAATGGGCTTTTATATTTTACTGGGAGTTATCTCAAACCATAAACTTTGTGGTATCTAGCATCATATTTAAAAAGTGAGATGTAAATGGGTGTTACTGTAAATAATTTTGAAATCTGTAAAAATAATTACATTAAAGGAAATGTATTTAAATAATAGGAAAATCACATGGAAACTGGGAGTGTATTTTAACTTCTGAACAGAGATTTATTCAGCTAAGTTTGAAATCAGTGTTTGAAAACCTTTCAGTCTCGACACAAACCTGTTTGCATAGCTGAACTCTAGCCAACAAAAATTCCTGTCAAGTGAAACATTAACCCTGATGCCAAAGAAATGCAGTTCTCTCAGGGCAAGGAGATCTTAGCGACTATCTTTTAAAACATTTATGCACTCAGGGTATGGGATGGCTCAGGGGCTCAGAAATGGGATATGACATCTTTCTAGGGTGACCAGATGTCCCGATTTTATAGGGACAGTCCCGATTTTTGGGTCTTTTTCTTATATAGGCTCCTATTACCCACTACCCCCATCCTGATTTTTCACATTTGCTGTCTGGTCACCCTACATCTTTCAGTTCCAGCTCACTGGTTTGTATCTGGTCTGGGTCAGTAGTGGTCAAAAGCTATTACTGTCAGCTGTGTAGTGGCCTAACGTGTGATATTTTGTTTGTATCACTGCAGTTTCTAGTGGGCCAGTGTCTATATGGCACAAACCACCACCACAGCTGGCATCCTCCTCTTCTCAGGAGGAGAGGGCACAAGCGGCATTTCCTTCCAATCTCTAGGCCCCTGCTCAGGAGTCAGTGGGGTTGAGGCCACTGCTCTATAAATGGCGGCAGTGGTGGTGCTGGTGCTATCCTTCCCAAACAGGCGCGGAAGGTGCTGACCTCAAAAAGGCAGTCAGAAGCTGCAAGCTTACCCAAAAGGGTGTGGATATGGGTGTCCAGCCCCCACTGTCTCAGCAATGGTCCTGGCCACCGCTGTTAGCCAGTAAGAAAAGTATGCAGCACCTGTTTAATTTGTGGTGGGGCTGCTACTGCAGAATATGCTCCCTAAGGGCTTGTCTACACTACAAAATTAAGTTGACTTTATTTAATTTGACCTTGAGCCTCCTAATTAATTAAGTTGATTGTGCATGGCATACCATGCTCATTGTCTCGATGGAGTGCGTCCTCACTAGCAGTGCCTGCATCGATGCACAAAGCAGTGCATCGTGGGTAGCTATCCCAAAATACAACTTGCCGCAGTGTGTTTTGGGAAGTTTGTGCAATGCCTCATGGGACCAAAACATTGCTGCAGGGGAGAATGGGAACATTGCGTCAGCATCCCATGATGCACTGTGCTCCCTCCCTCATATCAATGGCAAACAACCCAGTGGTTTTTGCGCCTTAAAACCGCCACGCATACGCCATAACCCCAGAAGCATGGAGACTGCTCAGTTGTGCACTCTTGCTGTGAGCATCTCAAACATCTCGCGCCTTCTCCTGCAGTATTTCTAGAGCCGAAGTAGGGGCTGCCACGTAGAACGTAGCAATGTCCTGCAAGCAGCCCTGTTGCAAGCCATTGAAAAACACAATTTGCAGTTGTTGCTGGCAGTCACAGAGCAGCTGCACTCTGAGTGCCATTTCTGGTCCCGTGAAAAAAGCACTGACTGGTGAGACCGCATCGCTTTGCAGGTATGGAATGACGAGCAGTGGCTGCAGAACTTTCGAATGCAGAAGGCCGCCTTCCAGGAACTTTGTGCAGAGCTTTCCCCTGCCCTGCAGTTCAGCAACACAAAATGAGAGCTGCTCTGACAGTGGAGAAGCAAGTGGTGATCGCTATTTGGAAGCTTGCAACGCCAGACAGTTACCAGTCAATGGGGAATCAATTCGGAGTAGGTAAACCAACCATGGGAGCTGCTGTGCTCCAAGTGTGCAGGGCCATTAATTGACTTTTGCTATGAAGGGTAGTGAGTCTGGGAAATGTGCAGGACATAGTTGATAGTTTTGCCGCGATGGGGTTTCCTAATTGTGGTGGGGCGATAGATGGCACGCATATCCCCATCTTGGCACCAGACCACTTTGCTAAAGTGTACATAAACCAAAAGGGATACTTTTCAATGGTGTTGCAAGTGCTGGTGGATCACAGGGCGCGTTTCACAGACATCAACGTAGGATGGGTGTAAAAGGTTCATGATGTGTGCATCTTTAGGAACTCGGGTCTGTTCAAAAAGCTGCAATCCGGAACTTTCTTTCCAGAGCACAAAATGAACATTGATGACATTGAGATGCCTATAGTTATCCTGGGGGACCCAGCCTACCCCTTGCTCCCATGGCTCATGAAGCCATACACCGGCCGTCTGGACAGCAGTAAGGAATGGTTCAACTATAGGCTCAGCAAGTGCAGAATGGTGGTTGAATGTGCCTTTGGTCATTTGAAAGGGCACTGGAGCAGTTTACTATCAAGGTTGGACCTTAGTGATGAGAACATCCCCATGGTTATAGCTGCCTGCTGTGTGCTCCATAATATCTGTGGGGGAAAAAGGGGGGAAATTTTCCACAAGGTTGGGCAGTTGAGACAGATCGCCTGGCAGCCATTTTTGAGCAGCCAGACAACAGGGTAATAAGAAGAGCACAGCAAGGGGTGCTGTGTATCCGCGAGGCTTTGAAAAGCTGTTTTAGTATTGAGTCATAGTAATGTGAGCTGCTTGTCTGCATTGTGCTTTCCCAAACCTTCACCTGCCTTGTATCGCTCTTCCTGTAAAGCCAACCCCCTGCCCAAGCCCACTGCTTCTACTCAATAAAGAAAATTTATTTCTCGAATCCGTTTACTTTATTTAACAAACATAAGTAAAGAGGGAGACCAGAATAAAAAGATAACCTTGAGGAAAAGGGGTTGTAAAGTTAGAACGGGAGAAACATTTTCAGCTGTGTAACGTAACACGGCATTCCAGACCCTCAAAGGTCTGTGAATAGGTGCCTTCTGTTCCTTGCACCCTCCCCCTGAGTTAAGTGAAAGGGATAATGGACTTTTCGCTCAAGCCTCATGGAATGCATGGAAGAAGGTGATTCTGCGCCAGGCGATGCTGGCTGGCTGTCCATTAGGGTCTGCAGAGGGAGTCTATCCTCCTGCTTCTGTTCCTGCAGTTCATCAGACATCTCAACATGTCTGCTTGGCCCCACATAATCTGAAGCATCTCATCCTGCACCGCCCACTCTTGCTCATTGGAAGCTTTCCTGCTCTCCATGTCCACGTCTAACTTCTCAGACAGTGAAATCCTCCATGCTCTCAGCTCTGGGTCAGCTGTCCTGGAGGCATTCATTATCTCGGTGAACATGTCCTCCCATGTTCTTTCTCCTCCTTCTAATCAGCAAAAGTATGCTTTCAGTTGTTGTTGACACACCGAAAGACACATTTCCAGCTGTCAGTCATGGGAAAAAATAAAAAAGCCATTATACATGAATAAAATGTTTCCATAGCAAAGCTATTTTCAAAAAAAACAAAAACAAAAAACCACACCCTTATTTCACTAGGTGCAAGCCATAACATAATCAAAATCTGTAACCATTCACTGTGCCATTTTGCTGCTCCAGCCGCGGTGAGTAGGCTCCCCACCCCGGATCATGGGTGACCGCACTTTTAATGAAGTTTGTGGCAGGCTTATGTCGGGAGCAGAGGTAGCTAGTCAAACAATGGCCCTTCCCCATAGCACCACAGGAAGCTGTTTATGAATGGGGCAGGGGAGGGAATGTTTTCACTCCCAAATTGCAAAATCTCTCATGTGGGGCCCCAGTTCCCTATCAGCCACTTTAAACTACTTGCTGACCCGTGCCGAGCACAGTAAAAGGCACATTAGCAGCCATGTGGTTTGGCGATCCGGAAAGTGGGGGTGTGCAGTGGGTCTACATGCCCCCCCCCCTTTTTTTCCTTGTAAGAGCACTTTTAATTAGAACTCCCCCCGTTTCCCCTAAGCGACCCTATGTGAAATCAATCTCCTGAGGGTAACAGAGGCAGAAAGGAAGGAGATGCTGCAAGCATCTGGGTAAAGACCCGGTTCTTATGCTGCTATGCTGTGTACCGCAATGATGCCAGCAGAATTAATTCAGGAGTTGGGTGGGAAAGTGTCCTACCATGGTGGAAGAAATAAGACTGCCCTGCCCAGCCCAGAAACCTTCTGCAAAGGATCGCAGAGTACCTCCATGAAAGTTTCCTAGAGGATTCCAAGGCTATACCAGTCCACATAAACAGTCTTTTCCGGGGGCCACCCTCTGCATAGCTGGAGCTGCCTCTTGTAAGCAGAGAACCACAGCACCTCACTTTTTTTCTTCCCAGTAAACATGCCAACCACCAAATGTTTGTGCCCACTAAAGTTTAACTGGATTTTGCTTGTAACTGTATACTCACCAGAGGTACCTTCCCCAGCATCATGGTCCGCCACCGTGATGTCCTGTGACCCACAGGGCTCCAGGGTTAAAAATATTTCCTGGCTCTCAGGGGAGCGGTGGATCCACTCTCCCCGTCTCCCATTCTCCTCCTCCTCCTCTTCCTCATTCATCATATCGTCCTCCTTGTTGTCCCTAGACTCACAGACCTGTGAGGCAGTGGCATAGCCAGGTGGAGGGAACAGGGGGAGCAATTAAAAAGAAAAAGGTGCCACCCGCTGTGGCGCTTTTACTCACCCGGCGGCGCTCTGGGTCTTCGGCGGCACTGAAGGTCCCACCGCCAAAGACCCAGAGCGAGTGAAAGTCCCGCCGCCAAAGACCCGGAGCGCCGCCGGGTGAGTAAAATAAAAACGCCGCAGCAGGTGGCGCCTTTTTTTTTTTTATCGCTCCCCCGGGTGAGTAAAAAGGCGCCAAGAAATTGACAAGGCGCCACTTGTGCTCAGTGGGGGAGCGGCCACCCCCCCCACCAGCTACGCTACTGCGTGTCCACATTGCTTGTGGGGGTGCTGGTAGGGTCACCCCCGAGAATCGCATGCAGCTCATTGTAGAACTGGCATGTGTGGGGTTCAGCACCAGAACGACTGTTCGCCTCCCTTGCCTTCTGGTACGCTTGGCAAAATACTTTTATTTTCACACGGCACTCTTGTGTCCCTCGTGTCGCCCTTCTCCCCCATTCCACGAGTGATCTTTGCATAGATGTCAGCATTTCTTCTGCTGGATCAGAACTCTGCCTGCACAGACTCTTCTCCACACAGCGATGAGATGCATCACCTCCTGTGCAGACCAAGCTGCAGCGCGTTTGGGGCATGTAGTCTCCATGATCAGCTGTGCTCAAGCTGGCATGCTCCCAATGCTGATCAAAGAGGAAATGGGAAATCAAAAATTCCCAGGGCTTTAGCAGGTGATGGGCTTCTTTCCTGTGTACGTGGCTGCAGTGCAGCAGAGTTGGGAATGATCTCCAGAGCAGTCACAGATGAGCATTGTGGGACACCACCTGGAGGTCAATTAAGACGATTTACCCAATGCTGCATCTGCACTACCTCGCAGTTGACCCATGAAAATTGAATTAACTGCTACGCCTCTCACAGAGGTGGATTACTGAAGTCGACATTAGAGGTGACTTAGGTCGACGTAAAGGACCCGGTAGTGTAGACACATACATTAACAGGTCAACTTAAGGTGGCTTCCTTTGACCTAATACCCAAAGGAATTTTTGCTAAATTGCCAAAATTCCTGCAGAACTGCTCTCGTTTCCCCTACCCCATGCTAACAAAGGTCTATGTCTCTAAAGCACAATCTAATCCTTATCTTAAAATAAAAAATGGGCATTTGCTTCATTTCTTATCAGTTCAAATAAGGGTCCATATATGCACAAGCTTATTTTTTCCATTCATGAATTTTCCAATGACTAAGTTTATTAATCTCTAGTTATTTTCCAGAGGTACCTATCTACAAGTGTAGTACGCTGATGCTCATTGAAGACCACATCCACTGGATTATTTACAAATGAACAATAATGATCTATCCATGGGGTGGGTTTCTTCCTCTGGAGAATCCAACTCCACCAGGTGTTCTGGTGGCAAAGCACAAACACAGTTGTACAGTAGAGTTCAAGAGTCCCTTTCCTGGAATAGCCATTCCAGACTCTCATCAGAGATCTGGCAGTTAAAGCCAAACAGTCTTGTAATAGAGTTTAAAAAAACAACAACCAAGCAATAATAGCCCCTTTCCAGGATTCTTCCCAGGGAGCAGGAAGTTCAAATCAAACAAGCAAGCAAAGTTCTCCCAGTCTCTCAGAGAGACCACCAGCAGCCCTAACTGTCTCCAGGGCTTTTCTTGGTCTGAGGAAAGGAAGTGCTTTTGTATCCTACCCCATTAATTAGGCCTACAAATCCCACCAGTCCTGGGACTGTAAGATTCTTTCTGATTGGATAAGAGAGAAGTGAGCCTTGCCCTAAGCACACATCAAGGCTCTCGGCCCGACCTCTAGAATGAGCTTGACTAAGTTCTTCCCAAACCACAATCTTCCCCCTGAGATCACTTCCTGTCTCTGGTTTTCTGGGTTTGTGTTTGCATGCCAAAAAAAAAAAAGGTGTGTATGGAGAATGGCCAAGCAGATTCCCATCTTCATCCTTAAAGGGCTAGCATATCCATTACAACGAGCTAATATACAGCAATTTTAATTACTATTATTTTTCCTAGGCATGATGGAAGGGTTTTGTTTGTTTTTTAAGCAAAAACAATTTTCAGAGACCCTGTCATATACTTTGGTTTGGAGCAAAAAAATCACTCCTGTAGAATCCTGGCTTCTAGCCTCTGCTCTCATTTGAATGTATTAAATGCAGGGGTCAGGGATGGATCTTCAAGCTTGCCCAGACACAAGATCTGCTCCTAAAAATCACCAAAATTAGCTACCACTCACAACAGATTCAAAATATTATCATTTTTCTGCTTGATTCCCACTCAGTGGGGCTTGAGTTAATATGCCCTAGGCTCTGATGAGCTTCTTGGGCTAGACTCCTTTTTAACTAGGTGGGTGTGGGTGGGTGGAAGAAGTGGCGATATTTCCCAAATGCCACCCACTTGTGGCACCAAAATGAGATAACGTTACTCCTGGTAAACTGTGACCTTATCTCCCTTCCTTTCCATGAGGAATGATATAGCTAAAAAAATCTGATATTAAATTATCACTGGGCATCTGAATTAACTCCTCACTGAGATGAATGGAGCAGTTCACACTTCTCAAATCTATCTTTACAGGTTCATATCTCCATTGGTTACACTCAGGCTAGAAGCACTACAGCAGTGTAGCTGTGTTGCTGTAGTGCTTCTGATGAAGACACTCTAAACCGACGGGAGAGAGCTCTCCAGTCGGCTTTATAACTCCACCTCTCACGAGAGGCGGTAGCTGTGTCAGTGGGAGAAGGTCTCACCGATATAGAGCTGTTCTAGTTCTAGTGTAGACAAGGTCTTAGTCTCCATGTTTTTAGGATTTCTTTGCAACCATAACAGCCAGAGACTTACTTTCTTTTTAAATGAAAGCTGAGATTTTGGAGAAGGCGACAGTAGCTTCAGAGAAGTGCTGGAATAACATACTGGAGAGTACCAAGCTGTTTCCAAGCCCTATTAAAAGCATCCATGAAATATAAATTAATCCATGGACTTCACAGATATCTGAGCCATACTTTGTGAATACAAAAGAAGATGTTACTTTAACTACTTTACAGTTTTGTGGGAGGGAAAAACTGATCAAAACCTGCCAACTAAAGTTAAGGCTGATGCTCTCCTTTCCCTACCTTATTCCCTTACCCCACAGCTGATCTACAGAATCATGCAGAGATCCGAGACCCTAGCAAATAACTTGTCCTGTGTTGCAAATAGGGTGACCAGATAGCAAGTGTGAAAAATCAGGACAGAGGGTGGGAGGTAATAGGTACCCATGTAAGAAAAAGCCCCAAATATTGGGACTGTCCCTATAAAATCGGGACATCTGGTTACCCTAGTTGCAAAAGGAAAGATGGAATGAAGTCCTTAACTTTGAATAGCCACAGGTTTATAGTTTTAGCTTACACTATTAACAACAGTTAAACATCCTTTTTAAGGCCTGAGTCTGTGAAATACTGAACATTTTCTGCAACAAGTTGAAGGCACTCCACTCCCATTGACCTCAGTAGGAATTAAGGGAGCTCAGCACCTGACAGAATCAATCCTGAAGTATGTTTATTTAAAAAAATAAAATAAAAGCAAAGCTAAGGAGTGTTGTGACACATCCCTCATGAAAGGGCTTGTTGAGCTCTCATGACAGTGTACACTTCCTTCTCTGAGATTGTTATATATAAATTAAATGGCCTCAACCTATTCCCATTGGAGTCAATGGCAAAACTCTGATTAACCTCCAAAAGGAGCAACATTGGATACATATTCAAGGCAGGCCATTTATAATTTTTCATCTATATTGCAGTTGCTACAGAAGCCTCAAACAGGTCACATCCCTAATGTATTAGTTACTGTTGTAAACTCTAGGTCAAGCGCTGTCCTTTAGCATATGTTTTTGTACATCTAGCACAATGGGATCCCATCTGGTCTAAGACTCTAGGCACCACCAGACCACAAATTATAAACCAATAGTAAACAACAGTCCCTGCCCAAAGAATTTTCATGTACATTTTTTAAAAGGGGAGGAATTTCCCCTCATTCCCCACCAGAAAGTAGTGCCTACTGGTAGCATATTTTAAATATATATAGTCAGGGGCAGCCTGTTAATTTTTCTTGCATGCCAGTTCACTTCTCCTTAACCAGTTCTGCTTTGATGGCATGAAAACAGTTATATAAATGAAGTGTTATATAATCTTAAAAATTGCCTTCGGGCTTGCTTCGGTCTCTCCTGGAATTTCATGAGCACTAGGTATCATTATAATAAACAAACTAAACATTTCAAAGCAAAAATGTCACCAGGGATTTACTGAAATTGCATATTGTTGCTTTTGTCTGGATAATGGTCTGTTTGTACGCTACTGTATATTGTTTGTGGTCCAAACAGAAACACATTCTGATGCCTGTCCTATGCCAATGGTTGTTCTTATTATGAACACATTTATATTTTGTTGTATTGGGCTATCTGCCACTTTATGTAAGCTGCACCAGCTGCTCTAGCTCTTACACAGCAGATTATTGTATATAGCATTTTAGTTTTTCCCTAAAGCACATAACGCTTTGTACAATCCGGATTACTAAGTCTCCAGGAAGTGATTGTAAGTTATATTAAAACTGTGACAACTGAGAACAGAAACGGCCTTGAAGACCAGTACAGACAGTGCAGGAGTCCTAACGGGGCTGTTTTTAATATGGCTAACCTATATTCGTTTAAGATTTTCTGCTACATTCTTTTTCTTATTGTTCCCTTCACTAAAATTTAGTCTACAGCAGACGATGATGCAAAAAATTAGCATTTAAATTTAAACACCGAGGAAATGTTTCATTTCATTTTTATGGCTTGAAATAAATTGAAATCTAAGCAGATGTACAATGAAATGGAGCCCAGGATACCTATTTGTTGCATTTCTATAACAGGTATCATGCTCAACTTACTTGGCAGCCTTCTACACAGGGAAAACACCACCTCTTAAGTACAGTATTAACACAGTAGTAGCCAAAGTGGAATAATTATAATGTAACTTTACTGACATCATGGGCAAGATAAGCCGATCCATGTTATTGCTGGGTTTAAAAATGTGCTCTGGTCAGATGACAACTTTGCCTAGGCTGGAGTTTGTTTTTATTTTATCCTAGTTATAATATGGTTTGGACCTGACTGGCTGCCAAACAGTGTTGTATCCAAGTTCAGCCACTATGTGCCTTATACACAGTAGTTAAACACTGCTGTTTGACCGGGGCAGAGCGTGGGGTGCCCCTGAGTGCAGAGGCTGTGCAGGCAGCTGCAGGAAGAGTCAGGTTCTAATTGGCCTGAGGGGGGGGGGGGGGGGAGCATTGGGGGTGCTGATGGGGACAGCAAAGGCTCAGTAGGGTTAGGGAAACCTGCCAAATCTGCATCCTCGCTGCAGGGAGCTGCTGCTGCTGCTGCCAGGGAGTGGGGAAAACAGATGGCTGTTCCTTTGAAGCCACTTACACATTAATCTCTCTGCCTATTTCTTCCTCCAATTCCTGCAGTGGCACCTGTAGCTACTAACCATGGGCACACATCCTGGAAGGCAGCCATTCACCCAGGGAAACAGCAGATTAAGATGATGGGTGGTTGTTTTTTTTCAAACTGGCTGCATGAATTGACAAAGGGATGCCAGGACTGGAAGTAGTCACATGTGTGAACACACGAAGGCTTTAACAGAGGGGGCAGAGCCACAAGGGAATGTGTATGTGGGGAGCTGAGGAACAGTGCCAGCAGGAACTTGGAGGTGGTGGTTAGGTGGATAGGATTGACATTTTGAGTGGTGGCCAGAAAGGTAGGTGTGAGATGGTAGACACTTCAGTTAGGTAGGAAGTAGTGCTTTGAATTTGTAGATGGAGGGAGGGGAGCTTTTTTTGAGAAGGGAACGTCCTTTTCTGATAAATCCACATCACAAAGCTGTTAAGATTGCTCGACAAAATATAAAATAAAATATAAAAATATATATCTGTATCCAAAAGAGAAAAATCTGTGGAGGAAAAGAGACGTGTTCATATTTTAAAGCATTAAGAGACATATTTTGTAGTTTTCTAGTCTTTATAATGTATTTGAATGCTGTTAAGAGGACTAAAGAAACATGATTTGAAGGAAGACTGAAATATGTGGTGTGTGTGTGGTTTTTAAGTTCTGCTTTTGTAACGTTTTAGGATTTTGGATATCTCCAGGGGAGCTCAGTCTTGGCTGAGTTAGCAATTCAATTACATTTTTGTGTATGTATTGACAATACATACAATAATTCCATGTGACTGACGTGGTACCTATGTAAAGGAGCAAATCAGCTAACGCGCTGGTTTTTCATTGTTGATCTCAACCAACAAGCACATTCGTGACTCCATCAGATGTTTGATTTTAGGCCAATGAATGCGCATAGAAGATTTTCTTTCTCTCTGATAGACGCCTGGCAGTCCAATCAGATGAGCAAATTTGGAGTTCAGCATCAGGATCAAAAATTTTTTTTTTTAATCTGATCACCTGCCCTAGAATCTGCTCAATAAACTGGGAGAGAGGTTTGGCAGCAGCAGCACTTCTGCCAAGGGGACACAGGAGGTTTGTGGGATTCCTATTTGTAAATTCTGCAGTAAGTGAGTTCTAAGCTTGTCTTAGCAAGCAAATCTCCTACTGGTTTTATCGGCTCTGGCTTTGGCTCAATTGGTAGTGTTTGGCTCAGCGGTAAAGTCAGTTAATTTCCTTTTGCAAAATCAGTGTGCCCTCAGTGTTCTAGACAATCTAGTAAATCTGATAATAAAGGCTGATTTTTACCTACTCAGGTCCATGCGACTTACGCCATCTCCTGACTTTAATCATTCAGCCACCCTTCCCATCCTTCTAAGAAAGGCACCAATGCCAAATTTTGAAAAGGCAGATGCCTACCTTTCTTTCACAAAACAGTGTGCAATACTGGAAATATGGAGTTCCATGCAGGCATACATAGAAAATTTAGCACTCTATTTGTGCATGCAGTTGCCTGTTTCATATGAGCTATTATAGTAAGCATGTATGTAAATATGCCTGTGAAGCCAAACATATCTTTAGATATTGGCTGAAACCTACCATTAAAAAAAACAACTGGTCTTTAATGTGCAATGACAATATAAAAGCAACCAAATGTCCCTCCTTAATGTAGGCCAGATCCAACACCCGTTGAAGTCAATGGGAGTGTTTCCATTTATTTCAATGGATATTGGGTATGGCCCTAAAGGAGTAACTTAAAAAAAACCCATGCGATTTTATTAATCTTTGTTAGTCACAAACAGGGGTGAAAGTAACTTAAAGGACTTACCGGTACACCAGAGTCCTGAGTGGGAGCATGGCCTCAACTGGAAGAGGTGGGGCCTTTCAAGATTTAAAGGCCCTGGGGCTGTGGCTGGGAGCCCCAGGGCCTTTAAATCACCCCAGAGCTACCAGCTGCAGAGGCGGCTGGGAGCCCCAGGGCTCAGAGGCGAATTAAAGGGCCTGGGGCTCTGGCTGCCACGGAGCTCTGGGCCCTTTAAATCACTGCAGGACCCCTGCCGCTGCTACCCCGGGGCAGCAGGGCTTGGGCTCCGGAGGTGATTTAAAGGGCTTGGGGCTCCAGCTGGGCTCGGGCGGGGATTTAAAGGGCCCGATGCTCCTGCCACTGCGGGGAGCCCTGGGCCCTTCAAATCGCCTCAGGAGAAGCCAGTCTAGTCCGGCACGCCGTACCGGCTTACTTTCACCTCTGGTCACAAAGGATCTGCAGACTTTCATCAGTTTGCATTTGCATGATTCATAAGTCCAACATTTTTTGGACATCAGCTTGGTGAAGCACAGAATCTACTTTATGCTTCACACCTTCCTAATGAGAGAGCCTGAAAGTCAAACACAGACCTGTGGAAGACACCTAACTTCATGAATGCTAATAAATATGCTCAGTGAGTCTACTGTCTCCCTCAACAATGTCTGACAGCAAATCTGTTACAGAAAGCCTTAAGCGACAATACCCTAAAAATAAAGCATCAGGTATTAAAAGCACTTATTGATTACATTCATATTATGGTGAATTTTCCTCAGCCCATACTAATGTCATGGGAAAATAAAAGCTTCTGAAGCCAGGTTTAAGGTGAATGTGTGTGGCCTATAAATCGGATCAACAATCTTTTGGGGATTTTTTTAAAGAACAAATGGTGACTGTGGACAAGGTAGGAAAGGGTCTTCAACAGGAGTATATAAATTTTTGGTGACAGGTATGTGTATGTAATTTACATTCCCTTTCATTTATCTGTGACAGCATAGTTTAACATAATCCTTTAGCCTACACTCTGGTTTATGAGTCTCACATGGGAAAGCTAAATTTAGCATAAAATACCTATAGTACATTAAATCACAAAAGAAAAAAATCACATTAAGAAATCCTATTGAAATAGGATTTATGACTCAATGCTTAGATATTTTACTACTATATATCACTATTTTTATTAGTAGTGTAGGTCATGAGACATCAAACTATCTAAGTATACCTATAGACATTTATAAAACCCATTTGTAATTGAAATTATCATTCTGTAAAACATATACCATTTCTGTAGAAAGGTTGTAACTTAGTTTTTGCCATTTAATTTAGTGCTTCCATGTACAGATGGGCCATGATCAAAGTAACAAGTTACTCCTTCACTTGCAGCCCTGAATAATCACATCATCTTGCCGTCTTTCAACCTGCAAGTTCCTTGTACAAGTTCTGACAGAGTTCAGAACCTGAATGAACTCCTGAAACTGAGGGCTGGAATAATGTTGTCTTATAAATATATAATGCCTTGACCTGGAGGAAGAGGAGAGAAATAGAAACATGAAAAGGAGCTTATATGGAACTGTGCTGTCTTCAGATGGATATAACGTGTAAGCAAAAATGAGAACATTATACATTTTTAATAGAAAACGGCTACAAAAAGGCAACCCAGTCCTACATACAGCAAATTTTGACGTGTCCCAGGCCTATAAGTTACACTACAAAACAAAAAACCCCTCCAGCCAAACAAGAATTTAAGTGGGCCTTTCATCTTTGAGGGGAATCACTTTGTTACCTTCTGGTCTTTAATGACCATGGGAATCCTTGGGCAGCTACTGCTACTGGGTTTATTTTTCCTCCGGGGTGGACAGCAGACTTGCTAATTTTTTCCACCAAATCCCCACCGTGTGTGTGTGTGTGTGTGTGTGTGTGTGTGGTCTACAGTTGGCTACAAGATAGAAAACTTCGGACCTATTCAAACATATATAGTTCTCTGCACTGGAGCTGCTCCTTTAGCTCACCATTTAGAGGCCTATATTTTTGGAGCTGAAATCATGATGGGTGGCATGGGTGTGGATGAGAGTTGGCTCATTACCATGGTGTATATAGCATGCATTGTTGTATAATTGCAAGATCAGTACAATTTGTCTTAGACTTAATTTGTTTGTCTAGAACAGTTTAAATTTGACTTGTTTGACTTGTAAGTGAACCAGCACTCCATGGCGGGGAAGAACTGTGGCAAGAAATGCAGTATGATGCACGTATGCTCTGTCCCAGTACATAGCTGTTAGCAATCTGGAACAAACCACTTAGACACAAGGAGACTCGGAATCTATTAAAAAGAACAGTTAGGCCCCCTTGGAGTATGGCAGGAAGGCAATGTGAGAGGCACAGACACACTCCTCCTTTCTATGTCCCTTTTCTTGGCTGGGAGAAGAGGAGGAGGTGTCTTTTGTTGGGCCTGTGTGTAGGAATCCTATAAAACCCAACTCATGTATAGTTTATTCAGTGATTTAGAGGGTTAGAAAATGCAAAAAGCAATTTTAAGAGGTGGTGGTTTCTTACTACTCTAGAAATTTGGATTGAATTATTTGGATGCAAAGCAAAAACTGGGGAAAAGCCAGAAATTCACTGCTTTGACTTTGGGATGTGAGAATTTTCCCACAGCTATAGGATGTAGTAATCTCCTTGCTGGAGCATTTGAACTGAGCGTACACTCAATGCTAGATTCCTCAGGCCCTAATGTGGGTTTATGTTAATAACTGCATGTAATAACCGGGATGTAAGAGGGGGAGGGGTGGATCAGCCACACTCATTAAATGTTCTGCTCCTAAGTGCTACTGCAGAATGCACTAAACATTTGAATCTTTAGAGGCAATAGGAGGCCAGATGCTTGGACTGGATGACAGGATGGCTCACTTGATAATTGCCCTGTTCTATTTATTCCCTTTGAAGAATCTAGCGTTGGCCACTGTTGGAAGACCGGATACTCAGCTAGATGGACCTTTGGTCTGACCCAGTATGGCCGTACTTATGTTCTTATGCTATGTTCCTATCTTAACCGTTCTGAGCAATAATAAAAAAATGAAATATGTATGTGTATATACACACACACACATACTAAAAAAGAGACAAAAGAAAGAGTGTGAAAATTCTTGGTCTGTTATACAGTTTTTGAGAAGAAAACTGGTATATTTCTGGACCACCCCATTCCAGTTCACTACACCTCATAAAAATTTCTCCCACTTTGTAAGCCCTTTCAGGCAGGGCCTACATTTTTCCATACACATGGACAGTGCCTATTAGTGTGGGTGCTAGTGACATATAAATGATAATAGAAACTCAGTTTTTCCACAATATCTACCAGCTAACCATTGTCTCTGGGCTTCCTAAGAGCATTATGTCTTTTCTGTGTAGAGGATTTGAGGCAGGGAGGGTCTTTGTTCTTGTGTCTTTTAAAATGCCAAGCAAATTGTTTGCTCTTAACAAACCGAGATGGTGGGGATTATTTTGACAAATTATTTTTTCGTTGAAAAATGCTGATTGAAACTGAAACAGTTTGTGAAACAGGGTGAGGCTTGATGAATTTCCCAACTCAAAAAAATGTTGAGAAAAGAATTTCAAAATTGTTCAAAACAACTTTTTGTTTTGCTATGTAAGCTAATTAGATGGGAAAAGGTCAAAGTCAAAACTAAATGTTTCAATAGACTCAAAGTTAATAATAATTAATAAAGTTTTTCAATTAATAATTTTAAAATTTTGACTATTTGTCTCAATTCAAGACAGGACAAATTTTGAACATAAATTGTGAAAATCATTTCCTGCCCAACTCTGTTAACAAATAATAAAATGTGGAGTCATTCTGTTCATTTTACTCTTGTGTATCTTGCTAATGACACCATTATCATCTCTATTTTCCATTTGCACTAGATCTTCTTTGTGCAGTTCTCATATGATGTAGACCAAAGGTTCCCAAACTATGGGGCGTGCCCCCCTGCAGGGGCGTGGAAGAATGCCCGGGGGGCACGGTGCAGCCTGGGCTCACCTCCCCGCCCCCAGCTCTGCTCCAGTCCTGCCCCCAGCTGCGTCCCCAGCCCCCAGCTGCGTCCCTGGCCCCGTTTCCAGCCTCAGCATGGCTCCACTTCTGGCTCCGCGCCAGCCCCCAGCCTCAGCCGCTAGTCACAGCTCCATTCCTGGCCCAGGGCTGAGGCTGGGGGTGAGGCCGGGAGCGAACCTGCACCTGGCCATAGGCCTGACTGCCAGTCCCCACCACAGCCCGGCTGTGGCTCTGCTCCTGCCCCAGCCTCGGCCTCTGGCCATGGCCCTGTTCCTGGCTCCAGACCCACCCCTAGCTGCGGCCCCAGCCTTGGCCCCCTTACCCTTGTCTGTACCCACCCACTCCCCTCTGCCCCAGAGCCGCGGCCCCACTCCCAGCCCTGGCTTTGTGGGGTGGGCAGAGGGGGGGGCGTGGACTGGGATAAGGGAGGGTGTGACCCTCAAAACTTTGGGGACTGCTGATGTAGACACTGTTGTTTCAATTCAGGCAGGGGCGGCTCCAGGCACCAGCGCAGCAAGCGCGTGCCTGGGGCAGCAAGTCGCGGGGGGCGGCCTGCCGGTCGCTGTGAGGGCGGCAGTCAGTGGGCCTTCGGCGGCGTGCCTGCGGGAGGTCCACCGGTCCCGCGGTTTCGGCGGCAATTCGGCGGCGGGTACGCCGGAGCCACGGGACCGGCAGATCACCCGCAGAAACGCCGCTGAATCCGCATGACCAGTGGACTGCCCGCAGGCGTGCCGCCGGAGGCCGCCTGACTGCCGTGCTTGGGGCGGCAAAAAACATAGAGCCACCCCTGAATTCAGGCTTCCATTATATAGGTTATTGTAATCTTGGCCGTACATTTCTTGCACTAAATACATCACACAGATTACAGCTGGCCAAGGTTCTTGCAAAGGCTTTATTATCTGGCTCAGCTCTCTAGTATCTTTTTGGATTGTTTGCTGTTTATTTTCATGTCATTCACTGCAAATGCAAGCAGCTATTCTTGTGACTGCACAGCTGTTGCTGACCCCTACAGTATAATCTGAAACGGTGCTTGGAGAAACAGTACAATGTGAGAAAATCCAGAAATATCATGTCTCCCAGTGTAACAGAATATGCTTACACTGTAAGTCTACTGCGTTGCTGTCTTGTCCTGAAGAAGCAATTTGGAACTGTGCTAGCAAAGGAGTTTAATACTTGTGCATTATAGCTGTGAAATTCCTGGCCAGCTACAGTAAGGGACAGCATCTACCTTAAATGTATTACAATTTTAAAAGTCTCTTTGTGTGTATTAACAAATTTCAAGGCAGAAATGCACATATACTTTTGTTTAAAAGATACTTAGTGACAGAGTAATCTCATAAGGTTCAGAATTTAGATTTTGGTCAGTTAAACCCGAGTTAAGATCGTTCTTCCACAGTTTACAAAACGTGGCTAGCACTCACAGATGGACAGGCTTTCTCATGAGATATCTAGAATGTACGCTTCAGGACACAGCTAGAAAAACTCAGAAAAAAGTCTTTTGGCAGTATCTTGCCACTTCTGGTTCTGGCCAGTTTTCAAGTTTGGATCTACAAATGGGTGAACATTGAAGGTATTGTCTTTTTAAAAAACTTTTTTTTTCAGTCTGGTGTTTCCTTCCCCATCTGAGGTATTCAGCTCTCCCACCAGTACTTCAGCACATCTTCCTTCATTAACCCCTTAATTCTCTTCTGGAGACACTCAGAATGAACCTGGGGGTGACTTCAACTTCCACTGAAATTTAATGCAGTGTCTCAGTGAGCTCTCAGCCCCTGTGTTGCTTGCCTCATTGTTATAGCTGGTGAAATACTTTTTTTTTTAAATCATGAAAATTTCAGAGATGGGTTCAAAGCCATGAGCAAATTGGCCCATTATCTCCCCTCTTCCTTGAACTGATTAATAGACTAAGGCCAGAAGGGGCCATTAAAACATCTAGTCTGATTTCCTGTATATCATGAACTGTAGAATTTCATACAGTTACTCTTATATTGAGTCCCCAAACTGGTGTTTCACTGAGCATATCTTCCAGAAAGTCATCCAGTCTCTATTCAAAGACTTCAAAAGATGGAGAATCCACCACCTCCCCATGTAATTTGTTCCAGTGGTTAATTATCTTCACTGTGTTTTGTCTTTTTTTTTTTAAAAAAAGGTGCCTTTTTTCTTTATTTGGTGCCTTTATTTCAGCTTGCTGCCATTGATTGTTATGCCTTTCTCTGCTAGGTTAAAGAGCTTTTTAGTAGCTAGCGTTTTCTCCCTCCAAAGGTGCTTATACACCGTAATCAAGAAATCTCTCAATTTTCTTTTTGATAAGCTAAAGACCTCAAGCTCTTTCAGGATAAGACATTTTTTCTAGCCATTGAAGCATTGTTCAAGTCAAGGCTTTTCCACAGCTTCTCCAGTTTTTCAAAATCCTCTTTCAAATGTGGGCACCAGAACTGGATGCAATATTCCAGTATTGGTCTCACCACTGCCATATGCAGATGTGATACCACCTTCCTACTCATTAATCCCTTATTTATATGTCCTAGAATCACAGGAGTTAGAGAGAGCTGCCAAATTTACCCTCATTACAAGAAGCAGCCCCACCCACGCAAAAAACCATCTGTGTGCTGCCACCCCTAACTCTCGTAGCAGGCCCCAGAGGGGAAGGCAGCCAGTCACTCAAAGACATAGAGAGTCTAGCAGCCTCTTTTACTAAGCACCAGTGTAAATGGGCAGAGAATCCATGGGCTAAGTAAGAAGAGGCACAGAACTGCAAAGGACTTCTGGGATGGTGAGGCAGAGGCACAGAGCCATCAGGGATGAGGTTTAGGGGAATATAGCCTGGGTAAGGATAGACATCTTGACTGGTCATCAAAGAAGGTGAGGAGTAAGGAGGGAGACTTTAATTTGGGCTTACTGAATTTGTGCTAAAGGTGCTATGTGAGGAAGGATGGTTCTATGGTTAAGGTAGTGCTTGGTTCAGTTCCTAGCTCTGCCATGTGCTTCCCGTGGGACCTGGAGCAAGTCAAACAGCTCTGAGAGATGCACCCTCTGCTGAGATATGCCATGAGAGATGCTGCAACACATCTGGCATTACTAGTCGGGCCAGGAGATGCTGCTCTGAGTGAAGCGCTAGATGTGGTGTTTGTGCTGCATGTGAGGGAATATCAAGCAACTGGTAACTGTGCCATACCCGGTGTGGCTGGCTATAGGCCCAGCTGCTAGTCTTCATGGCTGAGTGCACATAAGAGCCCGGAGCAGATGGTCACACCCTGAGTTAAAGCAACACAGCAGTTTGTTAGGAATTAGAGCAGCGAGAAGAGCTCTGTAGAAGTTTTCAAGCAGAATACGTGGTAAAAAATCAGTGGTATACACTTTTTAAAAAAACCACAACCGCTAATGGGGGCTGAATGGGTCCAAAGCTCTTTTGCTACCGTTAGGAGTAGAAATATCTCTCAAAGACATGCTGGATAAGCCAGCCACCTAGCAGAGAAACTGTATTTTATCAAACTGCAGCTGTATCCAGTCCAAGCCCCCGAGGAACCCCAGCTATACACAGATCTATTTGCTTCAGTGTACAGCCACCTGCTGTCCATGTACCTTAGTAGTCAGATGCACCGGTCCTGAAGTGGCACTAGTGGATGTATTTTCTCATTCTTGGCACAGATTTGGGGGATATTTATTGCCTGTAGTTCCTCAGCTATATAAAGATCTAATGAGAGAAAAAAATAAGGAATAAATTAGTTGGTTCTGCTGCTTCTGAGGAGGTACTTTATCCTTAAAACACCCGGCTAGTGTGAAGGGACAGCTAAGAACGCTAAAGCTACCATAGGAAGTAATGGGCATGGGAAATCTCCCAGAGTCAAGGAAGACTAGCACTTCCGGCACCTGTAGTTGCTTGTAGGCCAAATCTGGTTATTTCTGTAAGGAAGAGAGGGTGTGTCTGAGAGAGTCCCCCTTTTCTGTGTTTCAAGAGTTCCTCTGGGAAGGGTTAGAAAAGGGACTTGTCTCCAATATACTGTTCAGGTCTCAGCTCTAAGATCTCTATGAATTTAGACAGGATTTGACCATTTAGTTAAGTTTAGCTGTTAGATGAGAGAAGGTGCATAAAGAAATCAGGGAGTCTCTAAGCCTTAGACTCATAGACTTTAAAGCCAGAGGGACCATCATGATCATCTAGTCTGACCTCCTGCACATTGCAAGCCACAGAATCTCACCCACCCGCACCTGTAATAGACTCCTAATCTTCAGCTGAGTTACTGAAGTATTCAAATAATAATTTAAAGACTTCTAGTTACAGAGAATCCACCATTTACACTGGTTTAAACCTGCATGTGACTCGTGCCCATGCTGCAGAGGAAGGCGAACCACCCCATCCCCCAGGATCTCTGCCAATCTGACCTGGGGGAAAATTCCTTCCTGACCCCTAATATGGCGATCAGTTGGACCCTGAGCATGTGGGCAAGACCCACCAGGCAGATACCTGGGAAAGAATTCTCTGTAGAAATTCAGAGCCCTCCCCATCTAGTGTCCCATCATCAGCCATTGGAGATATCTGCTGCTAGTAGTCGCAGATTTCACTTAGATTACCCCATTTTAATACCTTATTCCTGTTTGCCATTACTTCAGCTCAGAGGATAAGGGAAATGGTAGCCTTTTTATCCTCCCCCAACCTCCTCATCTGATTTTTACATCAGGACAAAGTAGTTCCATGGACTTTTCCTTTATACCTCCCTAAGAGTGTTCTCCACTTTTCCCTTACTTGCTTTCTCCTCTCTTCCTGGTCACTGTGGCTGACTGACCAGTCAGTTGTTTATAAATCATTGACTTTCTCATTCTCCCATTCACTCCCTCCCGCTGAAAACCCTTGTTCTCAAACACAGAAAGCCAGTGTTTATGTGGCAGGTGGGCAAGCGCTTTTGGTGTAAATGCACTCATTTGCATGTGAATATGCTCATTTGCACACAAATACCTGCATTTGCATGAATAAAAGACTCCCTCCCCCAACATAACACTTGTGTGAACAAAACCTGGATTCATGAATGTACACAGAAAAGTGGGGGGAAAGGTCAGGTCTTATTGCTGCTTGGAATTTGCTAATATGTTCATAAATAATTTTTACCACTATTCACCCAGCTCTACCTTAGAGATCTACAGCTGTTACACTGAAAGTCTTTTGGTCTATGGCTGTCTTTACATTATATGTGTGTAGTGTGCCTAGCAGAATAGGTCCCCAGTTCCTGACTAAGGCCACTAGGAACTACTGCAATACAAATACACCTCTACCTCGATATAACACTGTCCTCGGGAGCCAAAAAATCTTACTGCGTTATAGGTGAAACTGCATTATATCGAACTTGCTTTGATCCACCGGAATGCACAGCCACGCTCCCCCGGAGCACTGTTTTACCGTGTTATATCCGAATTTGTGTTATATAGGGTCGAGTTATATCGGGGTAGAGCTGTAATAATCTTTAAAATTTGATCTGACACCCTGCCCAAAATCAAATAAAATTCAACCTGAGAACAACTGACATAGCAGAGGCCCAGAAATCTTCCAAAACCACTTGTATGAAGTGCACCAAATAACTATAATGAGAAAGACAGTATAGTGGTGGGCTGTCTTTCTGTACCAATAAAGGATTAAAGTCCCAGTCTATGAGCAAAGCAAGGAGAAGTCTCAATTACAGAGCTATTGTAGTTAGGATGGTGATAGTCTTCCCAGCCTGACTTACTGAAGAATCTAATGATGCCCTTTGTGTCTAACAATGTGGTCTTGTAGCACAGGGTGCTCAGGGTTATGAATACCATAAAAAATGCTAAACCTTCCTATATGACAAAGAGGTGTGTATCCAAGATATTTTTCTATAAGGAACTGCTAGTTTGGTGTAATTGGTAACAACTTTTATGTATTATCAATCTAGATAATTCTAATGACCCATCAGCCAGAAATCAGGTAACAAAAGAGATTGAGTCACTTGCTGTTTGATAACAGACTGCCTACATCTCTCCTTTCTGGTTTAGTTTGCATTTTTCTGGATCCTTTGGAAGAAAGGAAGGACTCAACAGATGTGTATTTGTTTTAAGTTTTTTGAAACCTCTGTTATTAGTGGAAGGCCTGTGCAGAGAAGCATGTCCTGCTCAGTCTTTAAAAAGCAAGACTTGATTTATGCTAATCTTTGGAAGCAGGAAGTTCAACAACCAGGAATCCTTTACTGATAATTCTTTCCCCAACACTCAGATGTTTCATCCAAGGCTCCATCAGTCATAGCTCTGCTATAGATCAAAGAATTCTGCAGTAGATATTGTACACAGAAAGGCCATCCTTGAGGTAGTCCAGTCCTAGTGCTTTGCAGATTAAGAACAAGACCTTGATGTTGCTCAAGTACTGAACTGGGAGACAATGTGGAATACGAAGAGAACATATCATCTTGATGTTCCAGTCAGAAGATGGGTTGCTACATGTTGGAACTACTGAAGCTTTTGTGAGTATTCATTTTCATTCCCAAGTAAGAGGCATTGTAGTTGCACACATAGCGATGTTTACCTGTTTTTAGTTTCCTGCATTTTGAAGTACATCTGTTTGTTACAACCCATCCTGCAAACCTGTTATTTATGGATTCAGATCAACATTTAGATTAGTCAGAATGGTTTGTCTATTAATGATCATAACTATGCTCTAGCTACTCAGTTAAATAGTCATATTATAATAAAACTCATTAAAGATTCCATACTTGGAATAAAAAAGTTCTGGATATGGAACTCTACCTATCGAGAGGTTGTCACAAGAGAAGAGAAGTTATGGAGAGAGGCACTAGAAAGTTATGGAGAGAGGCCAGGATTGAGTCTGCTGCTTGTTGGTTTTGGTGAAAGAGGAAGCAATCCATCAGTTATGAAGTGAAGCACTGAGATGACTAAAACCTAGTTAACTAATAACATTTTCAATATTTAAATGTCTTTCGGGTTGCAATGACCTGGAGTGAGAAAAGGCATAGTTAAAATGAATCTGTGTGTCCTTGCTCCCACACACTAAACATTCTCATAGGCACCTAGCAGCAGCACAGAGGAGCTCTAACACTTTTATAAATCTGACACATTGACTGAATAATTTATAGTCATTACAGTCAATATGTGTTTCAAAAAAAGCAAGGAAAGAATAGGAAAGGGGTTATTACTGGCCAGTGTTTGGAAAGATGAAAAAGAAATAACAGGAAGATGTTTCACAGCTTTTTCAGAGCCACAACTCAAAGGAATCGTTACAAAGTGAAGAAGTAAAGGCCAGTGTCGCCGCCTTGCACAGAAAGATCTAAAAAGTTTTTGTATTTTCTATCCCTGATTTCATTACTCCTAATAACTCGTTTCCTGATGGAAGGTAAAGAGGTACCTGAAATATAGATTCAAGTCCTTTTAGTTAAACCTTTATCCCTTTGTCATAGCGTTTTTTTTCTCATGTAGCTCCATTCATCTGCTCTACTGGAACTTTCAGTCACACAGTATTAAAATATGGCTGTTCTAAGCTAATATGCATTAACTTTTTAAAAACTGTTTTATACATAACCTATTGTATTAATATAAAACGTTAAGGCCATTTTATCGTTTCCTGGGAATGGCCCATTACATTGTGAGCAATCTACTCTTGCTTTTTAAAAAAGACTTTGAACTCAATACAAAAGGAAAATATAATCATGTACAACTATAAAGACCGCTTTTTTCCCTTTTGTGCAGTGTAACAGAGGTGGATGAGTAGCATGGTAATGAAGAGATGGACCGTCTTTATTAGCACACTCAGTGAAAGGGTTCTTTTCAGAACTTCAACTTTTCTTATCTTCTTAGTTTTCATGGTGTCTATTCGGACTCCTTCCTTTTCTTGACTTTCTTTTAAATGCAGCTAGCAGACTGGCAAAGCCAAGCCAGTTCATCCTTCTTTCCAAAAAAAGACTAGATACAAGGTCATGTGGCTTAGATGCTTCCATAAGAGTAAAAGTTTTCTTATATTTAAACATGTAATGCCACTTGCATTGCTTAGGTGCTTGTATAATATGTACTGTGTAGCATTTCTAAGATTTCTGTAAAAGAAAAACCCATTAAAAATCCCCACTATAATATTTTTGTACTGTAGTTAATGGTGGATAATGATATAGGAAGTTCTTGGAGTACCCAAGAAAATAAAAAGACTAGTATTACCACTTAACCTTCTCCCCTAGAAATTGTTTAACAGATTAGATTTGCTGAGGACTAGTTGATGATCCCCAGCGCTCTTCTATGGTTTGTGCCTACAGCCCTTCTTGATATTTCTCTGCTTCTCCTCCATGCTCCCCATTTTTCCTAAGCGCTACACCCATCCCTTTTGCTTTTACATACTTTGTTGTACTGGGAGTTCACTTTTAATCTTTCTCAATTAAAAAAACCAAAACACACAACTAAAAGGGAGTGATCCTATGACTGAGAGAGTCTCCTACAGGCAACAGAACAAAAGAAAGGCTAACTATCCCATCACTACACTGAATTCTGGGGAAGGACCCTTCAAACACCATAACCAAGACAGAGGCCATATTACATAATTTTTTGGGTAGAAAGTTTGCAGTCTTACCTTGCTTATAGAGGTTTAATTATTATCAAGGACTTATATCTATGTTGGATGATTGCGCTATGGGTCTTCACAAGGGACCATCATTGTTACATTACTAGGCCAAAGTTTAAAAAAAAAAGAGTTCCAGCTGAGATATGTTGTTATACCTCTTTCATGCTCTAAACCTACTAGTTGAGCCAGACCTTTTTAGACCACTTGGAAATAAAGGTCTTAAAGTAGTGCCACATGGCTTTTATACAAAGATTTACTAAAGATAGAAATAAAATCATACACAAACTAAGGATTGCCTGGAGTGCAGAGACTGGTGCAGCTATAGATGATGACATGTAGGCTTGAATTGGAATCAACTTTTGCTAGATCAGCTGTGGCTCTTAGAAAGAGATGAATACAAGCAATTCTGCTGTTTGGATCCTGGACTGCTTAAAAAAAAAAAGTGTTTCTGCTTTGAAAGGTATTTCCAAGGCATCTATCACCACAATATCAAAACATCACCAGAGGTTGAGGTAAAGCCTATAATGAAAAAGAAGAAAAAAGCGCAGTACGTTCTGTGAGAGTGTAACCTGCCAGTAAGTGATGTTTAGATGCAGGTCATATATATGCATAATTTAGTTCTTCATATAGACCTAACCAAGAATTGTTAGTCTATGTCATTGACTATTTAGGAAAATTTTACTAGGATAATCAATTTTAGGTTTTTATTTAAAAAAGTAAAAATTTATATTTTTAACAGTGTCGCTAACTGCCCTGAGAATTATTCTCTAAAAATGGAAGTCCACCATAAAATCAACTAATACAGCAGTCCAAATGGTTTTTTACCCAGATATATAAGCGCTTCCTTTCATGCATGTGAAGAATTCCCATGTTTGTGGGCATTTGGTCAGCATTAAGAAACTAATGGCTACTGGTGGATTACACTTGTGTTACATTGTGCTTTTATTAATCAATATGTGAGGAATCATAAACTACACCAGATTAGTGGCAGGTTGACTGTTTATTGTAAGTAAATATTTGTTTTCAGTATTAACAAACATTTTACCAAAGAAGGAGAGAGACATTAAATAAAAGCAGACACATTTTTGTCAAATCTCCTGAATTATTAGGTAGTCAGTCTTTGTCTAAAATTTTGCTGGTTTAAAAGAACTGCATTTAGTCTAATTTTTTTTTTTTTTGTAAATATATTGCATATTGGTTTTTAAGATATTTGTATTTAGGACACGACTCAAGAGTCTTCTTCCTTTGGTATCTTCAGATACATCTGAGTCATTGTAGCTGTAAAAGTTATTCTGTGCATACGGCTACTTGAGTAGTAACTGGCAGTAGCAGGATGTAACGTTAAGTACGAATGGAATGTATGGTCACATTAGCTTAACAAGTCCTGACATGCTGTGACTTAAACTCACTTACAAGATTTATAAAATCATCTCTTCCCAGATGCCAGTTTCTGCTGAAATGCATTTCTATTCTTGTTACTAAGTACGTTATTGTGCTGGAAGGAATTGCCCTTTTCTGTGCAAGTGTTTGTTTTGTTTAAGAGTATCATGAAAATCTGAGATAATTTTATTATGCTGAAAATTTTTTATATGTTCTTTTTCATGGTATTTAAAGGGGTATACATTTTCTGTGGATTATTTATTCTAAATTCTAGAGTCCCAGTTTCACATTGAGACACAGATGTGTTTGATTTCAGAAACACATGGCAAACTTCAGTAAGCTCTCTGCATAGAACTCCCATTGCTTACAATGGGAACAGGTTGATAATTAAAACACATAATGAAATAGGTATTGTACCTTTTTTTGTCAGAGAAAGGTGTGGAATTGATTTCATCATCACTTCAACATACTGTAGTTAAGAAGGCTTTTTTTTTAAGAAGTGGTTTGGGTATATCAAATATTTCTTACTTTCACTTTACCTATTGTATCCTTTTAGACTTAAGTGGTGCAAAGCCCACTGTACGGGGTGACTTTCACCCTCTGAGTACAACCAGAAATATTATAACCATCAAAATATCTAATCACTACAAAACACAGGTGTCTCAGTCAGGGTCCAGACCAAGGGGAGAACAGGAGGTTTAACCCCCCCAAAATAAGCAGTTGAACCAACTGATTGCACACTGTCATTTCACTGTTGTGAGAGTATATCAAATAGGATATTTTATGAAATCTTGTAATGCACTGAACTTAATAGATATTCTGAAATATGTACAACTGCTTATGGTTACGAATGTATGTGCATAAATATGTAGAAAATGGCAATTGTAACTGTGGTACAGCTTCAGCATCACCTAACAACAGGGCAGTGAATCAATCAGGCAGGGATGGGGCTACCTCACCAATCAGGCGAGACTGGCTTCAAGCACCCAGCCATTGTCCAGTCCAGGGAAAAATAACGAGAAACCATCAAAGCAAGTGGGAACAGCTTGAAACTGAAAAGAAGACCCCAGTCTTTGAAAACAAAGGCTGTGGCTACACTGCAGGGCTTACAGTGGCTCAGCGGCACTGAGGGCTTGTCTACACTGGCAATTTACAGCGCTGCAATTTTCTTGCTCAGGAATGTGAAAAAACACACCCCTGAGAGCAGCAAGTTGCAGCGCTGTAAAGCACCAGTGTAAACAGTGCCCCAGCGCTGGGAGCTATGCCCCTTGTTGAGGTGGTTTTTTTCCAGTGTATACTAGCCCTAATGCTCTACTGCTAACATAGACTATCTGCACCGATGCTTAGAATGGGGTAACTTATGTCACTCAGGGGGTGGCTTATTCACACCCGTGAGCGGCATAACCTGTACCAACGTAATCTGTAGTGTCAACATAGCCTAAGAAAGGAGGGAGTTTTTCCCACTTTGAATATCTATAGTGACTGAAGGGGGCGGGAGGACCTGCAAACCCGTTTAAAATGGAAGGGGTTTGAACAGAAGAGCATCCAGAACTTGGGGAACAGTCTCCAGGCAGGAGGCTGTCAGAATGCTGGGTCCCTCCTTTAGCTAGGGGGTATGCTGAGAAACTGTTTTAAGGCAATAGGTAACTCTTACTAGAAAAGAGATTTTATCTAGTATGAAAGTGTAACTCCCAAGGCTGCATCTTCAAGTTTTCTGTGTAACTTGTGTATGTTTCTTTCCCTTACTATTTCATCTCTGAATCTGTGACTTTTCTATTAAATATTTTTGTTTGTTTATTTTTATCCCAAGCTGGTCTCTGGTATGAAAACCATGTGGCATGTGTATAACAGGTGATAACGGGGTGGGGAGGGACTGGTTTCATGCTCTCAGGGGTGACAAACCAGAGGGGAACGGTCCGAGTGTCTGGTAATTAAGAACTCAGGGAGGATATGTTTGGGGATAATCAGGACTGGAAGGGCTGTTGGTGTCACCCAGCAAAGAATAACTAAGCTGGGGAGAGCCAGGGTGAGACTATATGCTTGCGGGCTGGCTTCTGGTGTCAGGATCTGAACTGTAGCTGCTCAGCACAAAAGCCCTCAAGGTTACAGGGCTGTTGCTGACAGAATGCTTTACCGGTCTGGGTGGTCCCCAAAACATCACAATAGGCACAGTAAATAGGAACAGGATATTAGATTGGTATAAAGCTGGAGCAGTACAGTAATGAAAGAGGCCTGTGCTACCTAAAGTTGTAGTAAGTACCAAAAAGTTCCTGCACTAGGATTGACCCCGAGACACTAACTTGGGTTTAAAGATGTTAAACAGTGCTGTCAAGGCTGTATCCCCACTTTGAACTTTAGGGTACAAATGTAGGGGCCTGCATGAAAACTTCTAAGCTTATCTACCAGCTTAGCTTTGGTCCGCTGCCACTATCACAAGAATTCCCTCCCTGGGAAGCCTTGAGAAACCTTTCACCAATTCCCTGGTGAACACAGATCCAAACCCCCTTGGATCTTAAAACAAGGAGAAATTAACCATCCCCCCTCCTTCCTCCCACCCTCCTTTCACCAACTCCTGGTGAATACAGATCCAAACCCCCTTGGATCTTAAAACAAGGAGAAATCAATCTGGTTCTTAAAAAAGAAGGCTTTTAATTAAAGAAAAAGGTAAAAATCATCTCTGTAAAATCAGTATGGAAAATAGCTTACAGGGTAATCAAACTTAAAGAGCTCAGAGGACCCCCCTCTGTCTTAGGTTCAAAGTACAGCAAAACAAAGATAAACACTCTGGTAAAAGGTACATTTACAAGTTGAGAAAACAAAGTAAATCTAAGACGCCTTGCCTGTCTTTTTACTTACAAGTTTGAAATAGGAGAGACTTGTTTAGAAAGATGGGGAGAACCTGGATTGATGTCTGGTCCCTCTCAGTCCCAAGAGCGAACCCCCCTTAAAACAAAGAGCACACACAAAAGCCTTTCCCCCCCCCAAGATTTGAAAGTATCTTGCCCCCTTATTGGTCCTTCGGGTCAGGTGTCAGCCAGGTTACCTGAGCCTCTTAACCCTTTACAGGTAAAAGGATTTGGAGTCTCTGTACACAGAGAGCTGTTACCCTTCCCTTTATAGTTATGACAAGTGCCTACACTAGGTCCTCAGTGGTGTTTCACATGGGCTTAGCTAACATGATTTTAGCTAATACCTTTCATCCTAGTCCAAACAAGGCGGTAACTGAGGGCATGGCTACACTTGCAGATGTAGAGCGCTGTGAGTTAAACCCACCTTCGGAGAGTGCAGTAGGGAAAGCACTGCAATCTGTCCACACTGACAGCTGCAAGCGCACTGGGGTGGCCACATTTGCGGCACTTGCAGCGGCATTGGGAGCAGTGCATTATGGGCAGCTATCCCACAGAGCACCTCTTCCCATTTTGGCGCTGTGGCTTGTGGGAAGGAGGTGGAGGGTGCAGGGCATTCTGGGTCCTGTCCCAACGCCCGTGATGCATTGGTTCGCATCCCAGCAATCCCTGTGCTTCCGTCCACATTTGGCGCCATCTTTCAACATTTTTTTGTACTGCGCGCTCTGTCTTCCCTTTCGATCTGCGGGAATGGAGCCAGAACTGCTGAGGAATATGCTGATGAATCTTGCCAGCATGTCACGTTTGGCAGTCGAGTTACTCCTTAAGATCCAAACTGACAGTGAGGACTCCGACGATGATGTCGACTCACGTAATGCATATGACATGAGATTGCTTGTGGCATTCATGGACATGCCCACCACCGTGGAACACCGCTTTTGGGCTCAGGAAACAAGCACTGAGTGGTGGGATCACATCATCATGCAAGTCTGGGATGACAAGCAGGGGCTGCAGAACTTTCGGATGAGAAAAGCCACATTCATGGGACTGTGTGAGGAGTTCTCCCACATCCTGCGGTGCAAGGACATGAGATTGAGAGCTGCCCTGATGGTGGAGAAGCAGGTGGCTATTGCAATCTGGAAGCTGGCAACTCCAGACAGCTACCGATCGGTTGCTAACCAGTTTGGAGTGGGAAAGTTGACCGTTGGAATCATGTTGATGCAAGTTTGCAGGGTCATTAATCACATCCTGCTCAGAAGAACCGTGATTCTGGGTAACGTGCATGACATTGTGGCTGGCTTTGCACAAATGGGTTTCCCTAACTGCAGAGGGGCAATAGATGGGATGCATATTCCAATTCTGGCACCAGCCCACCTAGCCTTCGAGTACGTTAATCGGAAGGGGTATTTCTCTATAGTTCTCCAGGTGCTTGTGGATCACCATGGAAATTTCATTGACATTAACACAGGCTGGTCCGGAAAGTTGCATGACACACGCATCTTTCAGAACACTGGCCTGTTCAGGAAGCTGCAAGCCAGGATTTTTTCCCCAGACCAGAAGGTCACCGTAGGGGAAGTCGAAATATCCATTGTGATCCTTGGAGACCCCACTTACCCTTTAATGCCGTGGCTCATGAAACCCTACACAGGGAGCCTTGACAGCAGCAAGGAGTAGTTCAACAAGGAGTGAAGTTCTGGAACAGCCTTCCAAGGGGAGCAGTGGAGGCAAAAGACATATCTGTCTTCAAGACTAAGCTTGATAAGTTTATGGAGGGGATGGTATGATGGGATAGCCTAATTTTGGCAATTAATTCATCTTTGACTATTAGCAGTAAATATGCCCAATGGCCTGTGATGGGATGTTAGATGGGGTGGGAATCTGAGTTATTACAGAGAATTCTTTCCTGGGTGTCTGGCTGGTGAGTCTTGCCCACGTGCTCAGGGTTTAGCTGATCGCCATATTTGGGGTTGGGAAGGAATTTTCCTCCAGGTACCAGATTGGCAGAGGCCCTGGGGGGGTTTCGCCTTCCTCTGCAGCATGGGGCAAGGGTCACTTGCTGGAGGATTCTCTGCACCTTGAAGTCTTTAAACAATGATTTTGAGGACTTCAATAGCTCAGACATAGGTTAGGGGTTTATTACAGGAGTGGGTGGGTGAGATTCTGTGGCCTGCGTTGTGCAGGAGGTCAGACTAGACGATC
>NW_020664413.1:38214438-38229704 GCF_002925995.2 Terrapene triunguis
TAGGTGGCCTGTAGTAGACTCCTAGCATGACATCACCCTTGTTTTTTTTACCCCTTTTAGCCTAATCCAGAGACTCTCAACACTTCCCGCTCCCTCCTATTTGCGACCCATCTTCCAGGTCTCCATGTTCCCCACTTACCTGAGAGCATGGGCTGTTATGGCAGGGATAAGGGAGAGACAAGACAGAACTGAGGAGGGGGGAAATCAAATCAATATCGTAGATGTCTGTACACTAATGTGAGAAGTATGGGGAATAAGCAGGAAGAACTCAAAATGGTAGTAAATAAACACAACTATGACATAGTTGGCATCACAGAGACTTGGTGGGATAATATGCATGACTGGAATATTGGTATAGAAGCGTACAGCTTGCTCAGGAAGGACAGACAAGGAAAAAAGGGAGGAGGTGTTGCCTTATATATTAAATGTATAATTTATACATTTGGGCTAAGATTGAGATGGAAATAGGAGACAGACTTGTTGAAAGTCTCTGGGTAAGGATAAAAGGGGTAAAAAACAAGGATGATGTCATGGTAGGAGCCTACTACAGAGCACCTAACCAGAAAGGAGAAGTGGATGAGGCTTTTTAAAAACTACTAACAAAATCATCCAAAGCACAGGACTTGGTAGTGATGGGGGACTTCAACTACTCAGACATCTGTTGGGAAAATAACACAGCAGGGCACAGATTATCCAACAAGTTCTTGGAATGCATTGAAGACAATTTTTGATTTCAGAAGGTGGAGAAAGCTACTAGGGGAGAGGCTGTTCTAGATTTGATTTTGACAAATGAGGAACTGGTTGAGAATTTGAAAGTGGAAGGCAGCTTGGGTGAAAGTGATCATGAATTCTATCATTTCATGATTCTAAGGAATGGTAGGAGGGAGAACAGCAAAATAAAGACAATGGATTTCAAGAAGGCAGACTTTAGCAAACTCAGGGAGTTGGTAGGTAAAATCCCATGGGAAGCAAGTCTAAGGGGAAAAACAATTGAAGACAGCTGGCAGTTTTTCAAAAAGACATTATTAAGGTCAGAAGAGCAAACTATCCCACTGTGTAGGAAAGATAGGAAGTATGGCAAGAGACCACCCTGGCTTAACCAGGAGATCTTCAATGATCTAAAAATAAAAAAAAATCCTACTAAAAGTGGAAACTAGGTCAAATTACAAAGGATGACTATAAACAAATAACACAAGTATGTGTTAACAACTAGAAAGGCCAAGGCACAAAACAAGATCAAACTAGCTAGAGACATAAAGGGTAACAAGAAAACATTCTACAAATACATTCGAAGCAAGAGGAAGACCCAGGACAGGGTAGGCTCATTACTCAAAGAGGGGGGATAAACAATAATAGAAAATGTGGAAATGGCAGAGGTGCTTAATGACTTCTTTGTTTTGGTTTTCACCAAGAAGGTTGTTGGTGATTGGACATCTAACAGTGAATGCCAGTGAAAATGAGGTAGGATCGGAGGCTAAAATAGGAAAAGAACGAGTTAAAAATTACTCAGACAAGTTAGATATTTAAGTCACCAGGGCCTGATGAAATGCATGCTAGAATACTCAAGGAGCTGACTGAGGAGATATCTGAGCCATTCGTGATTATCTTTGAAAAGTCATGGAGGACGGGAGAGATTCCAGAAGACTGGAAAAGGGCAAATATAGTGCCCATCTATAAAAAGGAAATTAAGGACAACCTGGGGAATTACAGACCAGTCAGCTTAACTTCTGTACCCGGAAAGATAATGGAGCAAATAATTAAGCAATCAATTTGCAAACATCTAGAAAATAATAAGGTGATAAGTAACAGTCAGCATGGATTTGTCAAGAACAAATCTTGTCAAACCAACCTGATAGCTTTCTTTGACATGGTAACAAGCCTTGTGGATAGGGGGAAGTGATAGACGTGGTATATCTTGACTTTAGTAAAGCTTTTGATACCGTTTTGCATGACCGTCTCAAACAAACTAGGGAAAGGCAACCTACATGGAGCTATTATAAGGTGGGAGCAAAACGGGTTGGAAAACCATTCCCAGAGAGTAGTTATCAGTTGCTCACAGTCATGCTGGAAGGACATAATGAGTGGTGTCCTGTGGGGATCAGTTCTGGGTCTGGTTCTCTTCAATATCTTCATCAATGATTTAGATAATGGCATACAGAGTACACTTATAAAGTTTGTGGATGATAACAAGCTGGTAGGGGTTGCAAGTGCTTTGGAGGATAGGATTATAATTCAAAATGATCTGGACAAACTGGAGAAATGGTCTGAAGTAAATATAGGATGAAATTCAATAAAGACAAATGCAAAGTACTCCACTTAGGAAGGAACTAAGATTTAGATTCTAAGGCCAAAAGGGACCATTGTGAATATCTAGTCTGACCTGCTGTATAGCACAGACCATAGAACTTCCTCAAAATAAGTCCTAGAGCATTTTTTAGGCACATATCCAATCTTGATTTAAAAACTGTCAGTGATAGAGAATCCACCACAATCTTTGTTAAATTGTTCCAGTGGTTAATTACTCACACCATTAAAAAATTTATACCTTATTTCCCAGTCTGAACTTGTCTAGCTTCAAGTTCCAGCCATTAGATCATGTTATACCTTTTTTCTTCTAGATTGAAGAGCCATTATTAAATATTTCCCCCCTGGTAGGTATTTATAGACAATAATCAAGTCACTCCTTAACCCTCTCTTTGTTAAGCTAAATTGATTGATTCTATAACTATAAGGCATGTTTTCTAATCCTTTAATCATCCTCATGGCTCTTCTCTGAACCCTATTCAATGAGTCAACATCCTTCTTGAATTATGCACACCAGAACTGGACACAGTATTCCAACAGAAATCATACTAGTGGCAAATACAGAGGTCAAATAGCCTCTCTACTCTTACTTGAGATTCTCTTGTTTATGCATCCCATGATTGCATTAGCTCTATTGGCCACAGCATCACATTGGAATTGTATGTTCAGCTGATTATTGACACACATACCCCAAAATCTTTTTCAGCATTGCTGCTTTCCAGGATACAGTCCCCCATCCTGAAGGAATGGCCTATGTTTGTTATTACCAGATTTATACATTTAAATTTAGCTGTATTAAAAAACAGTTATCTTGAGGCCAGTTTACCAAGCAATCTAGATCACTCTGAATCAGTGACCTGTACCCTTCATTATTTACCACTCCCCCAATTTTTGTGTCATCTGCAAACTGTATCAGTGATGATTTTATGTTTTCTTCCAGGTAATTGATAAATGGTCCTAAATAGCGTAGGACCAAGAATAGACTCTTGTGGGACCCCACTGGAAACAGACCTGCTCGATGATGCTTCCCAATTTGCAATTACATTTTAAGACCTATCAGTTAGCCAGTTTTTAATCCATTTAATATGTGACAGTTAATTGTATATCATTCTAATTTTTCAGTCAAAATGCCCTGTGGCTCAAAATCAAATGCCTTATGGAAGTCTACACTTATGTCAACACTATTACCTTTATCAACCAAACTTGATATCTTTTTTTTGTTTGTTTTAATATGAGATTACAGGTTAGTTAGACATGATTTATTTTCTATAAACCCATGTTGATTTGCATTAATCACATCACCCTCCTTTAATTCATTATTAATTGAGTCCTGTATCAGCTGCTCCATTATCTTGCCTGAATCAATGGCAGGCTGACAGGCCTATAATTACCCAGATCATTCTGTTTGCCCTTTTTAAAAAATGGCAGAACATTCACTTTCTTCCAGTCTATGTATATATACACATACACACCATACAAACACTACTGGTCTGGACTTTATTCTGCTTGCATGTTATAAATGTGATCAAGTCATGATCACTTGCATCTAAGCTACCATTAAATTTTAGTTCTGTGATCAGTTTCTCTTTATCTGTTAGGACAAGATCTAATATTGAATTCCCCCATGTTGGCTGCAACACTTTGTTAGGAAATTGTCACCTTTAATGTTTATAAATTCCAAAGGTAGCATGGCAGCATGAGGCATACATCACTCAAATTGAAATCCAACATGAGCACACAACTTCCCCCTCCACACACACACATTGTAGATAGGTACGTAATAAAGTGATTGTCCTGTTCCCTAGTGTGATTTGGTGGTCTATAGCAGACAACAACTAATACGCTTTAAATAATGTGCTTTACCTGTTAGGGCATTGGTCCAATAAGCATTCAAGATCACTATCTTCTTAGTTATCCATGTCTCAGAAACAAGTAATGCCATTTTGGACATAGAATTCCACTCCCTCACAGCTTTTGCCCACTTAATTCTTCCTAAATAGGTTATAACCATTTATTTTAACATTTAAATTGTGCAAGTCATCTCACCAGCTTTCAGGAATACCAACTAGATTGAATTGCTCATTTGTGACTATAAATTCAAATTCCTCGTTTGTTACCCAGGCTCTGAGCATTAGCATATAGGCAATTAAAGAATTTCTTCTTTTTATATACTTTAGTTGCTTGATTCATTTTGTCCTCAACATCTTGATTTTGTGCTGAGTGTTCATATCTTCCTCTTTTTACCCTCCCCTTTTGCTATGAGTGTAACCCTTTCCTGACTACTCTAGCCAGCCTGTCCCCAAGGAAATTGGTTCTCCTTCTACTGAGGTGGAGGCCAACCTAACTATACAGCTCCCTCTCCCCACAGAAGGTGGACCAATGTTCCACATAACCAAAGCCTACATAACTTATCTAGCCAGTGATTCGCTTCCAAAAATCTTCTGCTTTCTGTCTTCCTTTGCTCAAGGGACAGGAAGAACTCAAAGAAGATTGCTTGGATATTCTTCTTCAGCATGCTTCTGAGTTGCCTGAAGTCATCTACAGTCTCTGAGATATACTGCAATGCAGTGTTATTAGTGCTGATATGAATCATCACCTCTGGATCCATGCATGCCTATACACTTCAGAAATCTATCTAGTCTTAAAGCGATGTCTTGTGTCCTGGCTCCGGGAAGGCAACACACCATCCTGTTGTCTGCTTGTCCCTTACAGAACATTCTAATTCTTTTGACTATTGAATCTCTAACAAAAAATCACCTGTCTTGGGTGATTGGGGAACTCTTTGCATGTAAACTTGATTTTCTTACAGGTTTGTCTGAGCTACCATCTGCACATGTGTCCTATACATCTCTCCCTTCCCTTGTATCTGCTGGATCTTGAAAGGTATCTTCCATAGTTTCCCCATTGAGGACCTAATGTTGATTTGAAACTTCTAGTTGTGTGGAATTCCTGGCTGAGTATACAGATCAATAATTCAGGGAACAATGCGTTACTGAGGACATTCAGAATTAAGGTTCGATTTAAAAGACATTGAAACATGCTACAATATGGAAATGCACATTAGCGCACCCAAGCAACCTTAGCCTTAACTTAAGCACGAAGAGAAGTTGAGGGCAGGAGGGAGTGGGTCCATAGTTCATGGCCCTACAGGGATTCTGGGCTATACCAATGCCCATAGGAAGCACAGGACAGGCTGCTGTAAGTTAGAGCAGCTGGGGCTGTTGTACAGGCCAGTGGTCTGACAGGTGGTCCTTTTGCTCTATGTGGATCTCAGACAGAGTGAGGAATGTTGATTAGAAGAGCCGATGCATGCAAGACAATGTAGGGAACATTGAACAATTAGACCACTGGTGTAGGAACGACTTTCTTCATCTGTGGGGAGGGGAAAGGAATTGTTGCAAGGACCTTGTCTCCTTCAAAGCAGCCAGAAAAAAAGTAGGAAGGAGGAGAGAGAGGAGAGACACCTTACATCTTTACCTCTCAGCAGTCATGAGACTTGCATAGCTTTTATCCCCCAAAGGAGATTCATATTTTAAGTAAATGGAATGATTTTAACAGAGACTTAGGAAATGTTAAAGCTGAATTTACCAGCAGGTACGGCAACATTTCACCTAAGAACTCAGAATAGCTGCATCAAAAGCTGGCCACTTATAAGAAAACTATTTTTAGGAAATATTGAAGTTAGAGGTTTAATTGACAGAATCAAGAGAAGACAAGGACTGAAATCCCAATCCTAACTATTACTCTCTCCATGACTTACTCAGTTCCTAGCTGGTATTGAACACATGCTGTGTAGTCCATAATTCCACATTCTGCTTTCAGACTTCTGCAATAATTAGGCCCAATGGCTAGAACTGAGGACTGGTGGCAGCAAGTTCACACATTGATCCCACAGAGTTGCTCTCAAAGGCTATGTCTTCACTGCAAGAGAGGTTTGCTTTTGTTTTTTTACAATGGGATAACTAATGCACTGTAAAATCCTAATGGAGACAAGGTGTCGGCAGTTTTTACCATGAGGTAGGCTAGGCAAGGTTGGCCCCAGGTGAGGGTGTCGTGTTGATCTCGCTAGTGATTTCACAGTAAAAACTATAGTGCCTTGCCTCCACTAGGATTTTACCACAGGATAAATAATGTGTGTTAGTTATCCTGCAGTAAAAATACGTAACTTTTTTGGCAGAGAGGACAAGTCAAAGTCTAGAGAAAATCCAGCTCGAGACATGACAGGATTAGGAATACTGTTTTAACCTCATTTTGGAATTTCTTCCCGCTTGTCAGTTTATGTTCCCATGTTAACGTTGTTTAAATGAAAGTATTCATTGAATATTTTTTAAATAGACCACGCTCTACAATATATGTTTTAGGAAATCCCTGTAAAGCACCCTCTGCAATGGGAATTATGGACAAGTTGTCACATCTTAATGTGAAAGTTTTATTATTGAATAGAGAAGCTTACCCAAACTGCTAAATGCAATCCACTATCCCCTCAGTGTTAATGGGAGTTACAAGATATGCATCCAGGGAAGGGTAAAGTATGCCTAAGGACCTCATTTTCATGTATAGTCCTATGAACATTTGCTGAACACCTTTAGTGTTTTGCTCAAGCTTTTCATGGCACCTATCCCAAGCGGCTCCTGGGAAAGCACTAGGTGTAATGCTCAAGAGATTAATAATGCTTGCACAACTGGTGCTGCAATAAAATCTTATGCCCATCTCTCCCTTTTTAAATCAAGCTGACATAGTGCAATTGAATAAATAGGTAGCTGGAATCCTTTGAGTGTCCAAACTATTACTGTTAATTAGTCCTTTGAGATATCTATATATATTAATCACAATTTTATAATTTAATTAACTCGGCACTAGTTGTTGTTTCTGATCTACTTACAAACAGATAAAGCAGCCTTAATTTGACAACTACAAAGTCTGGGCCAAATGGTCTGATTTAGACACTAGAGCCCAGTTGAAGCCAATAAGATACATTTGGAAGTGAGTGAGAACAGAATTTGTCCATTTAGGGATTGCTTTGTCCAGGCAATGTTAAAGCCCATCTTATTATTTCTTTTACAGATGTATACTGTTTGTCTCTATTACACACTAGATATTGTTTTTTTTCCCCAGAACAAATGTCATTTTGAAACTCAGATACTGTTTATTTTAAAATTGTGTGTAATATATATATATATATATTACGCACAAGTTAAAATTAGTCCTTTATTTTTATATTTATATATATATAAATAAAGGACTAATTTTAACTTGATACATTACTGCATGTGAGTAGCACTGCACATAAATTGCCAAGATTTCAGCTGCCTTTTTTGTCAATGTCAGAGCAATTTATCCAGTGTTTCATATTGTACACTAAATGTTCTAACTTTGCATCCAGAGCTTTAACATTAATATACAGAGCAAAGTGCACCATTTTCTTTGAGATATACATTTCACCTGCATGTAAAACATGCATTGTTGATATCAGAAATAATACTTTGTTGCATTCCATTATATTAGAAAAGAGAGATAATGTTGTAGATTAGAGCCATAAAATGAATAGCACAAATGTAGAAGTTATGTACAGCCCAATTCTATGAAGTGTATTCTCACTAATTTCAGTGGGCATCAAGATACTCTATTCTATGCTATCCTATTTAGGTTCATCCCTGTGCTATTGGATCTGCACTTCTCAGTACCCTTTACTTTAAACAAGAGGAAGTTGACACTGGAGATTTTTGTTGAACTGCAAATAAACCCAAGTTTAAAAAAAACCCTTTGAACTCTAACCTTTTAACTGGATGTTTTTCAAAATTCTTGAATGGATGCCATTTGCCTGTGGATCTACATTTTTTCCATGTCCAGATATGAGCTCCTTATTACATTTTTATGCACTCTTTAAGCTAAGAATAGTATTTAATCCATGGTTCAGAATAAATGACAGTTCAAATCCATTTTTTCTTTTTAAAATATTGTTAAAACTATTATTGATTTAAAAATTGTGTTATTGTTGATTTAAAACTAATTTGAGTATGTTCTTTAGATGTATGCAGTGTTGTTGTAGCTGTGTCAGTCCCAAAATATTAGAGAGACAAGGTGGCTGAGATAATACCTTTTATTGGACCAACTTCTGTTGGTGAGAGAGAGAAACTTTAGAGCTGACACAGAGCTCTTCTTCAGGTCTATGTAAGCTTGAAAGTTTGTCTCTCTCACCAACAGAAGTTGGTCCAATAAAAGCTATTACTTCATCAAACTTGTATCTCTGTATTCCTTAGACTCTTGCACTTCTGGGATATACAAAATGTGAGCAACTGGCTCAGAGGTCTGTCTTGAGAGGGTTTCTCAAGGGAAGTGCAACCTAAATATTTGGGGCCCCAGCCAACTCTTTCTGAAGTAAGAGAAGGTTCCCAATGGTTACAGTGGGAGTTGGACTGGGTCCATAAAGTCCAGTCCTGCAAGCTGCTCCTCATTGGTAGACCTTGGCACCTGTGGAGAGCTCAACTGAAATCAATGGGGGTCCAAACAGACACAGAGTCTTATCTTCCTGGAACAGAATGAGGCCATTTTACTTAAGTTTTCCCTTAAGTGAGTGTACACAATTTCAGATACACCACCATTCACATGCTATTAATTGTAATTTTCAACAATATTACAATGCTTTCAAAATGTTTGACACTTCTACATTTGAGATATTCCCAACTTATTAATGGAAACACAGAAGGGAATATCAAAGTGCTTGTCTTTATTTCTTGCTTTTTATTTCTAGCAAGTGAGTGTGCGCCTACTGCTGTACAAAGGGAATGAGTTACCTTAAAAAAAAAAAAAAAAAAAAAAAAAAAAAAAAAAAAAAAAAAAAAAACCACCCAGATTCCAACTTGTGAAAACATTGTTCCAGACAGAGCAGGCAAAGTGACTCTGAGGCAGGCACAAAAATCTCTTACATTTGCCTGTTGTGAAACATGGCTGCCCATCAGTCTTTTTCTTCTTAGCCCTGGATACACTTCTGATTCCGAGTAATACAAACACCTGTAGCCAAATCAAAACTTCCTGTATATATTTAATCCGCTCGATATACACTTTTTATAGTCTAAAGAGGGTTTTAATGCCTGTGTGTTTGCTGTTTGAAATCTATGTGATGCAATATCTATGTAGCTCCAGTGCTTCATAGTGTCTTCCACCAGAGGTTGGTGCTGTTGCAATAGATTTTACAGTATGCTGAAAATTTGTAACTTGTGAGTGAAGTTTAATACAATCATTATCTTGTCATTATGAGCTAATTCCCTCACATCCTCTGAATAGCAATACTAATTTTATGAGGACACAATAGGTACTTATTATTAGTGGTATTATTACTATTATTTTGTAGCAACTTCTTAGAGGAAAAGAACCCTACTCCAGTAAATCTCATCCTTGCCACCAACTGAAATTAAACATGGTAAAAACTGAATTTGTCTCCTCCTCTTCCTCCCTTTGCTTTCTCTATTGGAAACGCCATTGTCTTACCTGTCATCAAGACCAACAATCTTAATGTCATGTTTGACTCTTCTTTCCCATCACATCCAGGATGGTGGCTTTGCTGACACATCCTGTTAATTCTTCCTTTTTAACATTTCAGTAATCAATTTTTTCCTCTCTACTCCCCCACCCCAAACAAACAAACAAACAAACAAAAAAAACCTGAAAAAAAAAAACACTTTATCCAGGTTTTGCTCATCTCTTCCTTTGACTACTGCAACTTCCTTTTTGGTCTTCCTGCATCTATCTCTCCATTCCACCCAATCAATATAAATGTTGTGTCAACAGGCTTAGTGGCTCCTTTAAGAGGTATGGGCCAGTGCACCTGTGATTCATCAGCTGCTTCTCAATTAGGCTTAATTGACGACCTGGATCATATAAGACCAATGGAGATAGGAATCCACTGGGAGTGTTGTTTGAGAGAAAGGAGAGCAATGGGGAAGTTGGTAAGAGGTGCTTGGGAGAAAGGTACAGGTGACCTGGGGGAGAGAGCTGAGCTCTGAGGATAGCTGGAAGAGAACGGTTGGTTGGAACTGACCAAAGCTGGGGAGTGGATGAGTGGAAAGCTTGAAATGAGGCCCCTAGGAAAAGGGGAAGATCCAGCTTGATCAGGGGAAGCTGAGCCCAGAAGCAAGAAGGCTGTTGCTAGAGGGTGAATCCCCAGGCACAGGTGTAGGACTCACAGGCAGGGAGGCCTGGGGAGTGGAACACTGCAGGAGCGGGGGTCCTTTGGATGAAGAACTGAGTGGGGGGCTGTTGGAAGAGTCCAGGTTGGTCCTAGAGGACATTCCCTGAGCAGGGATAAGGCTCACCGGCAGAGAGACCTGGGGAGTGGAACACTGGTGAGTTCTGTTGGGGAAGACCTGACTAGAGTGCCGTGATACAGTCATTAGTCTGGCCACTCTCAAGTGGAGGCCTGGAGATTGGGGCCCTGGAACAGAGGGAAAAGGAGCTGGAAACAGAATGCTGGGGGGCTCTTGGGTGATGATCTGGAAGTGATTTCCCTGGAGACGGAAATAGAAAACTGCTGAACTGTTTATATGTTTTACTGTGGGAATCAGAGAATGGTTTTACTACAAGGGTTTTGGGGAGCTACTGCTCAGGTGTATATGAATAAACTAGGCCAGAAAGTGAGACTTTGTACTAGATGCTAAGAGACTATGCTCCTTTGATGGGTGAAATAAGGGGAAACTGAGGTAGATGCACATGTTCTGCTGTGGCCTGATGCTGGAGGGTACTCAAGGTGGGGGCTGCCACGCACTGGCTACCCATTGTTTTCTTCTCTTGTCACTGTCTGAAAATGTATTTCCCTTCTTAAATCTTTCTACTGGCATCCTCTAATCTTCCACATCAAGTTCAAGCTTCTCCTCCTTGCCTTCAGGTCTTTAAGAATCTTTATCCCTGCCTAAATCCCAGTTTTCATTTCTTCCTCCCCCGCTTGCACGCCCCTTAAACTATGTTCTTTCAACTTTCTTTTATCTTATTCCCATTCTTATATATGTACCTTCTCCCATGCCGTCCTTAATGCTTGCAAATGTTTCCCTCTCCTTGTGCAGCAAACACACACCCTCTGTATAAATCCCTCACTAAAACACTTCTTCTGAAAGCCCATCAATATTAATCCCCCAGCAAAGGAAGTGAGGGATAGGGGAGGGAATTAGGTGAGATTAAACCATTCTCTGATAATCTGGTGCATTATATGTTTTAACTGTATTAGTTGTCTAATGTAAATTATGAACTCCTTGGATCAGGAACTGGCTTCCTTTCTTCTGTATAGCACTGAGCATGCTTACATCATGCAAATATTAAATAATTAGTATTAGTCAAAAGGGATCAACTATAAGCATTATTGAAGAGAGCCAAAAACCTGTACATAATATAAAAGTTACTTGCACACTAGGGATTTTGCTGACTGCTGTGGTTGGCGGATTTAATACCGGAGTGATTAGGACACTTTTGAATGAGTGGGCAGTGAAACCTTTTTCAAAATGTTACTTATTGCTCTGTTCTCTTCCTTGCATTGCTAGCCCAGTGCCTCAGTACCCAGTCCTGAAGTTCTTGCTCAGGTAAATTCCATTGACTTCAGTGGAATTTTTGCCTGAGGAAGGACTTCGGTACTAGTTACTGCTGCAAAGACACACACATCGATGGCATAAAGAGTGCAGAACATTTCTCTTCTTCACTGCTGGGTAATTGTATTACAGAGAAGGGCTTTTAACTAAAAATCTGACTGAGAAAACATTCCTGAAACATGAATTTCAGTCTGGCATGCTGAATTTGCTGTTCCCACAGTTGCTGCTATTGCTGACTAGATGGGAGGAGAAGGGCACCTTAAGACAATGGGGCATGGGCAGGCTGGAAAGAGGTGAGGGGTATAAATACTGTTGGGGGCTGGAGTGGCCATGAATTAAAACAGTATCTTGAAAATTTTGGCTTGGCTTTTAGAAGAAGGGCAAGGATTAATATTTTCATACATGAAACACCCATCTGCACATGTTTGCCACACACAGGAGTAGTTCATGATTGCAGTTCTCCCTGTTTAAATTCTAATTGCATCACTGATCTTCTAATCAACCCAATAGAATGAAAGAGGCCTTTTATTTTACCACGTTAACTTCCAACTGAGTTTATTCATTTCTATTACACACCATAGTTCTATGGTTAATCTTACAATGATTACTATTTATGCAATAAAAATTGCTCTTTTTTTCCATCAGCGGAAAAAGATGCCTATTGCAAAGTAATTCAAGCTCTGGGTCCCTGTGCAACTTTAATTTAAAAAAATCTTTTAAAAAATGCAATACACATTTTTAATAATACCCTTCCACTATGCAAAACAGTTCAATGCATACGGAAAGAACAAAAGATTATAGAACTTGGAGGGACCTAAAGTTTGGAGCACCTTTTGTGCTGCTGATTCTTACCAACTTCTTGGCTTGAGGGGAAACTTCTAAGTGTAGTTTAAAAGGCTTCCTGATTTTTAATGTTTGTTTTTTATGAAAATTAAGTTAATCTTTGAGAAGTAAAACTTGGTTCACATTGGTGTGGTGTTTTCTCGCTGTATTTTTCTCACTGGGTTTTCTCACTGCACTAGGCAGTTCTGAAACCCCATGTTCCTATGGACAAGCCCCCTGTAGGTGTAGGGGGTTGATGCCAAGAACCTCCTACATCACTTGTGCAGCTGGTTCTCAAGATTGCAAAAAATGGCAAATTTGGGGTGCTTTCAGTGTTTCAACCGACCACTAGCTGACAGAGTAGGAAGAAACTTTCCTATGACAAGGCTATTCCACAAGTACCAAACCAAGAAGTTCCTTGTACCTTCCTCTAAAGCATCTGATACTGGCCTTTGTCCAGACACAGGACAAGATAGACCACCTGTCTGAACTGGCATGGCAATTCCTATAGTGGTACATTCTTTGTACCAGCATGTTTGTATGACTCATCCTTGCAATAGCTCTGCACAGAGAAACGGTCACATATATAACTGAAAAGCTGGAGATGGGGCTTTACCTTGTGATAATGTGACTAATCTGTTTCAGTCAGTGGATTAAAGTGAAAGGCTGCTGCAGAATAATTATGCTTGGCAAAATTCATTTTTAAAAATTTTGATGGATAATATTGATATTTTAAAGCATTGTTTTAGATTTTTATCAATGTAAACATTCACAGTTGTAGGAATTATGTGGGTGTGGTCAAGCAATTTAATAGATATTGAGATTCAAAAAGTTAAAGCTTCACAACTGTTAAAACACAAATTGTCTATTCTGACATATGATATTGACAAAGTAAATATCTGTAAATCAAATGCTAATAAGTTCTCAAGCAGCATTTTTCTTACTTTGCCTAACTGTAAATTTTGATTATTATGGATGCAAACATTTTTTTTTTTTTTTTTTTTTATGGTGAAATTGACATTTATTGACATTTAATAAGAAAAATCGAATCTTTCCAAGCCTGAGCATAATGCAATGTAAAACAAATGACCTACTTCTGTAAAAAAAAATTCAAACAACAGAAAATAAGCAAAAAACCCCACAAACCTATTTGACAATGTCCTTTGAACAATTAACATGTCTGACAAATGTAGGAGTGCTTGTTGGAGAATATTGTGCTGTGTTGCATTAATTTAGATGGAATAAATGGGCCAAAGGTGTTAACATAAACCAGTGTTAAAAAAGGTTTGGGATCTGATATACAGAGACCTCAGCCTGCTTAGTACTGTGGCAAACACCCCATTAAAATCCTTTTAACATCTTATTAAAGATGAAATGTAAAGTATGAAGTAAGGATTGCATTTTAACATCCCATGTTCCTTTTTCCTTTAGCCGGAGAGAGCTTTTTTTTGTTTGTTTTGTTTGACAGTCTCTTGGATGGTATAGAAGATGGTAATAGGACTAATAGCTGTCCTTTTGGTCAAAAGAAGAAAAAATTAGTTCAAATGGGCTGGAGGAGGAGTTGTTGTTTCTGTTATAGTCCAAATCTGTTTCATTCTAGATGTTTGGGATTCAGCTGGAGTCGGTAGTCAGGTTGCCAAATTTTGGTTGGACATGTTCCTGGAGGTTTCATCGCATGACATAATCTTTAATTTTGGTTAGTTAATTTCCAGTTCCACGTCATTTTGTTTTCTTTAAACATAGTTCTTGAACCGTGCCAATAGGCCCTTTTGTTTAGGCTAATTTAGGGTATGTCTACACAGCTGCTAGGCACCTGTACCTGGCCCATGCTAGCAGACTCGGGCTCATGGGGCTCAGTCTGGGGCTGTTTCAGTGCTGTGTAGCTGTCCGGACTTGGCTCTACAACCCTGCGGGGTGGGAGGGTCCTAGAGCTTGGGCTCCAGCCTGAGCCTGGAAGTCTACACAGCACTGAAACAGCCCCGCACCCCAAGTCCTGTGAGCCTGAGTCAGCTGGCACGGGCCCAGGCGTGGGTTTTTCTTTGTTGTGTAGACATGCCCTTAGTCTTCCTGTCCCCCTTTAATACTTTTTCCAGCAACATTTTCTCTTATAGGTTATTGTGACATCTTATGAACTTTCATATACTTTTACAGTTGAGCTCACAATTAGAGTACATTTTTCAGCCCAATTATCACAACATCTGTACCCCAAAATGAGTGTTCTGTATAGGATTTCTGAGCTGGTGTGTTGGGGAGCAGACGGTTTCAGCAAAACCTACCCGAGTTAAAAGCCTGTGTTTGCAAGCCATGAAGTGTGAATGGGTTTATGTCCAAAAATGGAGCAGCTGTCACAGGGGCATACCTAGATGGCCTGCAGGGCCGGCTCCAGGCACCAGGCACCCAAGCTGGTGCTTGGGGCGGCACCTGGAGGGGGGCGGCGGCGCAGCGCTCTGGCCCCCGGGGAGAGCCGAGCCCCAGCCCGGGCTCGCCGCCCTCCCCCCCGGCGCTCTGGCCGCCAGAGGGGGAGAGCCGAGCCGAGCCCCAGCCGGGGCTCGCCGCCCTCCCCCCCGG
>NW_020664413.1:38230104-38234637 GCF_002925995.2 Terrapene triunguis
AAGCCAGAGCCGGCCCTGATGGCCTGGTTGGTTGACCAGGAGAAACCAGTCCAAGGCAAAAAGAGGACATCACACCTGGGCCCTGTAACAAAAGCTATTGTGATATATGTTAATAGGCCTCAGGCTCACACAAGGAGGGTGGGTTTTTTTTTTGTTTTTTTTTTTTTTTTAGAAAAGGGCGTTTCCCTGACAGGAAGAACAGACTGGCAGACAAGCCTTTTTTCTTTCAAAGAGTGCAAGAGTTCCTAGGCTTGCTTAAACAGGAAAAAAAAATGTAGGTTGGGTCTGCTCTGGTCCAAGAGGGAAGCCCATTTAATTTGCCTCGTAGTGAAGCATAAGATTAGATGAGCATGCATCCAAGCTATTTGGGTTAAAATCATTTTCTCTAATACTTTGTTCCAACTGCCAAATCTTCTTTCTTGTTTTAAGAAGGCTGTTTGTTTGTTACTGCCTAGGAAGGGGACAGAGGTGCAGCCAGCCCCATAATTGTGGCAGTAACAGAGTTCATTTAGTAGGTAAAGTCAGAAAGAGGTATAGCCTTGGGCTAGACTACAAATTTATATCAGAATAACTGTCACTTGGGGTGGAAAATCCACACCCCTGAGCAACGTAGTTATACTGACCTAACTCACCGACAAAACAGTGCTATGTTGATGGGAGGGCTTCTACTGACAACACAGCTACCGCCTCTCGGGGAGGTGGAGTACCTATGTCGATGGAAGAAGCACTCCTGTCAGCATAGGTAGCGTCTTCACTAACTGCTACAGTGGCGCAGCCTGCATCTGTAATTTTGACTCCATGCATCTGAAGAAGTGGGTTTTTTATCCACAAAAGCTTATGCCCAAATAAATCTGTTAGTCTTTAAGGTGCCACCGGACCCTTCGTTTTTGTGGATACAGACTAGCATGGCTACCCCTCTGATACTTGCATTTCTTTGTAATTTCTTTAGGTGTTCCAGGCCTCAGAAAGGTGATCTCTGTTACTTTCCACCCCTTCAGAAAGGTACTCCAGCCTGGTTCTATTTGCAGGGTTGCAAAGAATCTTCTGTTTGAGGGAGTTATTCCTATGAAAGGCCAGAAGAACTCTCTAGTGCCGCTGTAGGCTGAGGTGGGAGGGAAAGAAAATTTATTGGCCTAGAGTCAAACTTCAGAAAATCTCTTGAGCTGTTCCCAAGAGGGAGGAGTGAGGGCTTTGGGATAGCTCTATGCTTAAAATCCTTTTATTTTTTGCATTTGCACCATTTAAAACAACTCTGAAAGCTTCTTGTCTTGTTGGCAGGTCCCCTCTGTGAGCTCAGCCAAGAAGAACCTTATTTAGCGTTTGCTCTTGCTGAAGCTTTCTCTGTCTGTAACAAAATTCAGTGGGATTTTAGAACAGAAATGCAGTACTGACACTTTTTTGGCTATAATCAAACTACAGGTGCAATGAATTGGTGTGTCCTGATCTATGGGGAGCTTGCTTCTGATTATAAGCTTGGGGAAGTTTGGGGGGGAGGGGTGTTAGAGGGCCAGAAGAGGGGATTTGGGAAGATTTTTGAATTTGTTTTAGTTTAACTTCCACCCATTGGATTGTGTTATACTTTTCTCTACTGAACTGAAGTCTGTTATTAAATACTTCTTCCCCGTATAGGTACTTATAGACTCTGATCAAGTTATCCCTTAACTTCCTCTTTGTTAAGCTAAATAAATCGAGCTCTTTGAGACTATCACTAAGGCATGTTTTCTAATCCTTTAATCACTCTTGTGGCTCTTCTCTGAACCCTCTCCAGTTTATTAATATCCTCCTTGAATTATGGACATCAGAACTGGATAGTGATTCCAGCAGTGATTACACCAGCCGCAGATATACAGGTAAAATAACTTCTCTCTTCCTATTTGAGATTCCCTTGTTTATGCATCCAAGGATCACATTAGCCCTTTTGGCCACGGTTGCTCTGAGAGCTCATGTTTAGCTGAGTATCCACTTCAAACTCCAAATCCTTTTCAGAGTCACTGCTTCCCAGGATAGAGTCCTTTATCCTGCAAGCATGGTCTATATTTTTTGTTCCTAGATGTATACATTTATATTTAGCCACATTAAAACTAGTATAGTGCAAAGTAGAACAGAATCTTTCCTTGCTTCTCAGATGCCGTTCTGTGTGCTTACATTTATGCTAATATTATAAAAATAGAAAGCTGTAACCCTGTGGCATTTACATTACAATACCTTTGATGTTCTCTAACCTGTACTCTGCACAGGCTTTAGGGAATATAGCTTATGATCCCTAAACCAACAGGCTGCTATATGGCATTTCAACTATTAATGCATTCTTTCAGTTGGCATAAAATTCCATATGATTAGCTCTTTGCTCCAAAGAATTGTAGTATAAATACAGTGTTATTGGAGAGACAAGGTGGGTGAGGTACTAACTTGTATTGGACCAGCTTCTGTTGGTGAGAGAGACAAGATTGCGAGCTTACACAGGGTTCTGAGACTGATGAAGAACTCTGCGTAAGCTCAAAAGCATGTCTCTCTCTCACCAACAGAAGTTGATCTGGTAAAAGATATTACTTCACTCACCCCATGTTTCTCTAATATCCTGGGACCGACACAGCTACAACACAACAATACACCTTTTTGTAGTCTAAAGGTGTGGAAAAAGCTAAGCGTCTCAAGAACTCACTTACACCCCTGACTTGTATAAACTAAAGAGTGTTACATCATGCCTACATGAGGAAAAAAATTGCCGGCTATCTGTCATGTGCTGCAAAATACCATAAAAGACCCCCAAGTGGGGTAGTGGCTCTGCTGCATTCCTCCCCTATCCATCTGACCTTAGACACCCCACTCTTCAGGGTCTGTAAGCAGAATGAGCTACAGTCACTGTGCATGGCATACTCACCTAAAGTCAAGGCAGATATCCAGGCCAAAATTGGACAATTGGTAGCTGGACCATGGTATCCTGCATTCTGTGGCTTTGGCACAACTGTCAGTGGGGGGAGGTGATGACACATGGCAGCACCCTCAGGAATGTATGGTCCCAATCTCTCCAGATATCACTATTGGAACATAGGCAGATGGTGGGGAGTCAAATCCTGCCCACCACCAAAGGAAATACGAGAGAAATTCTGAATGATCTCTATCGATTCTAAGTGGTGACTTAGTGAGAGATAGGTGGCTGTGCAGTTGAGAGTCTAGATTAGTGAAACAGCAACACCGAGAAGTTGCACATGAGCCCATCATACCTGGCCTCTCGATAAACAATCACCTTCAATTTCTCAAAAAATAAATTTCACTGTGAAATCTTTTATTTACCCCATATTGACTTCCGTGAAGCTATTTTTGGCTATGAAAACCTAACATCTGGATCCACCCTGAGATCTTACTAGTTTTACTAATTTTTTTTTGAGTTTAGTTGTACTACATTTTGTGGCTGAGGTGAACTGATTTCAAATTGGCTCTCTTTTTAATTTGATGTGTAACATAATGTAGATTAGATTTACTTGGCCTCCTGTACTCTGCTAGACACTTCCGTTAAAAAATACAGACGTTTCGAAGTCATGAATAACCAAAGTGATGTTTTCATGCTGCTTGGATACAGTTTGTTTAGTTGGTGACAGTCTTCACTAAAATATTTCAGCTTCTGCTCCTCAGAGCTATAAATGTGCTTTCGCATGTAATCTTATAAACTCAAGTATTGTCCAATACATGCACATTGTATATTCACAAATGAAAATGAAGAACTGCATTGCAAAGATGGTGTCATTACTGAACAATCCTGTATATTTGGTTAATTAAAAGAAGTTCCCTGGCTGACCCACTTCCCCTGCTCTTACTACAGTGGCCTGCCACATGTGAAACAATGTTGAAGGGCAAACACCAGTACTTTGTTCCTCTGACTAGGAAAGACCAGGTGCCAGTGTTAGTATCAGGAGATGATTACTATTTTCACTACTTTTTCATCACCACCACTTAACTCCCCAATTTACCAGCAGGGTTTGTCTACACTGGCAAGTTTCTGGGCAACAAGTTATACCACTTTTATTAAAACGCTGGAATTAAACCGCTGTTGCGTATCCACACTGTGCTCCTTGTGATGCTGGAGTGTATCCATATTAGCAGCTTTTGCAACGGCAAAGACAGCAATGCATTGTGGTAACTATCCCACTGTGCAACTGGCTGCAGGGTGCTTTGGGAAGGGTTTGCAATGCTTCATGGGGCAGGTTTTCCAATCCCATTGTTCCATGGGCATCCTACTACATTGCCAGCTGCTTTTCAACTGAAGCAGGGGAGGGGAAGATTGTGTGACAGGGAGTGTGTGTGTATGGAGTGGGGAGGAGAGACAGTGTGTTTCTGGGGACAGAGTGTGTGTCCGCATGCTGTCTTGTAAGTTCAGACAGTGGCAGGAAGTAACCAGCCCTGAGGCAGGGGGAGGGGGGAAACCTGGACATCAGCCCCTGGCTCGCTGCACAGCAATCTCTCTCTCTCTCTCTCTCTCTCTCTCTCTCACACACACACACACACACACACACACACACACACACACACACACAC
>NW_020664413.1:38234647-38273429 GCF_002925995.2 Terrapene triunguis
CACACACACACACACACACACACACACACACACACACACACACACACTGGAACCTCTGCGCAAATAGCCTTATGACTCTCGTCAAGGTGGGTTTTTTTTGCAGCGCTACAACTGAGGAGTTTCTGTGCACAAAGTGGTTTGGCAGTGTGGACACGTCTGCTGTTTGAGCACAAAAAGCTGCTATACTGCGCAGAAACTTGCCAGTGAGGACAAGCCCTGCTTGTCCTTTCAGTGACATGGGTAAGAGCAGCATTCACAAGGATAATGCATGACTAACATTTATGAAGAGTTATGATGCTTGGAATTGGAGGGAAAAGTGAAACCTTAAATTATGACCCCTGCTTGGACTAGCCAGATTCCAACAACAATCAGTTTGGAATGGTGAGAGCTCCCTCCCCTTTCTTTTACCACAGTCAGGTTTTTGTGGGATGAAGTTTGTAGTTTTGCTCAGGTCCCTCAACTGCAAAAATGGATGAAACAATAAAAGTTGGATTTATTTTGAAACTTACTGAGAAGAGTTAATCTAACGAAACCAAGATAAACAAGCCTGATGCTTAAGTAAAGCGTTCTGGATTTAAAAATCAATCAGGCAACCTAAAGCATACTCTGCTGGATAAAAAATTGGGATGTACTGCCAGTTAAAGGGCCTCCATGATTCACAGTTGCTGTGCCATAAGCTGGGAATGTATTATAGCAAAAAAAAAAAAAGGCTGCATCAAAATGAATTTGTGAATGAGACAAAATAAATTTAGCTGGGTTCTCAAAATTTCTCAAAATGTTGACTACATTTTAATGCAGAAACCATCCTCTCACATTTGTAGTCCCATACTATCCTTGTGGCACCTGCAGCAATTGCTTACATGAGAAAGCAATATTAGGGTTGCTTTGAATGTATTTTTGATTTATTTTTAGCTTGATTTTAATGCAGGTTAGCAGCTGTGTTACCTGCTCAATTTAGGGGACGCTGCCTGCAATTGGAAATAAGATGCAGGATACAGCATTATATGACCAGTCAGTGCTGGGGAACACATGCAAGTGCTCTGCAGACCACAGTTTGGGAACCTTTGTATTCTATCATTCTACAAGGTGAATCCTCACCCTGGGCAATTCATCTAACTATGAGCCCATCAGATCTGAGGGGAGTAGGTAAACCAATGAATGGTCTGGTGAGTCACCGCTATTATAGTCTGAAGAGCTTAAACCTATATGGTCGGGAGATGAAAGTATATGTGTGGAGAGGCAGATCTTGCTGTATATAAGCGTGTAAAGGGATCCCAAAGGAATGTTTGGGATAGATCCTCTTCTAATATACACATTTTATAGGAGATGTAGTGTACCTGAAAGGTGCAGGTTTGAACATGTTTTCTTGCTATTGTATTCCCTTGGGAGAAAGAAGCTAAATTCTTACAGCTTTTTAATTCTGGGGAGTACCCAGGCAAGGGGTTAGTCTGGGTATTCCCCGGTTTCTGCCTTATTTATTCAAACACTATGGATGATATAAATCAGCATCACTAATGGCATTGAGTGGTGCCCTTATTGGTCATGGTTAGCAGAGAGGCCTAAGACCAAAGATGAAGATGAAACCCCTATTAGGTGGTCCCTGCTGCTCAGTGTTGAGTCATCTTGGCATCACAGTTGGGGAAACCTGCATTTTTGCTGCCTTTGCCATATTGTGGATAAATAGAGGATTTCAGGCTTAAACGATTTCAATCCATCCCCCTTCACCAGCATTTAATTCTCTAGAAAAAATTTAAAGGATATTTAAACAAGAATATTGATATTCAAATTTAACAAGATGGGACACAGATCAAGGAAATGGCCCACTTGTCCCACAATTACAATTACTGTTTAAAGCTATATCCTCCCCTCTTCTGGGGCTCACGGGGAAGGTTATGCCACATAGAAACTCTTTGAGCAATGGCCATTTCTCTGGGCAAGAGGGACCTTTGAGAACACATGACATAGATGTCCCAGGCATGCCACTGACTCTCCATTAGTTTCCAGATTAATTTCAAAGTCATGGTCCTAAATTTAAAGCCCTTAATGAGCTAGGGTAGCTAGGTCAGAATGTTCTTGGAGGAGGGCCACCACTTGGGGAGCTCCTTCCAACAGGGGAGCAGAATGGTCTCATGATTGACAGCTTGGGGGGGGGGGAGGGAAAATGTTATGCTCATACAAAGCACACGGGATCTTTATAGAGGAAGGCAAATACACAGCAGTTATTGAAAATACAACAGTTAGCATATGCTTTTCAGTCACACACACACACACACACACATACACATAGTCCTGCAGTGATGTTTATAGTTACCAGTCTGTTGTAGCTCGAGTCAATCTAATGGCCAGTTAGATTGAGCACGAATGTGGAGCTGGGCTCTTGTCGGTTGCGATCCGATGCTCCGAGGCTTTGCAGGACTGAACCCAGAGTTCCATGGCAAAACACCCCAGCTTTATAGTTGTAAATTCCCATTTGAGTCCATGCATTTTGCAATGTCATCCTGTAATCATTAGTCCTTAAGTGGTGTTATCATTTGATGGTTATTGTCCGGCTTCCCATCGTTATCTCCTATTTGTTGTCTCGCCTTCGGGGGTGCCTGCCTCACCTCTGAGGTTGTCAATGCTGCTAACATGTTTAGCATCGGATACAGTGGATGTTTTCTGATTGTCTCCTGGTCTTTCCAAGTCTCTCACTTCTTCTTGACCATCTGGACATTTGTGATGGCTTTCACACCTTATCTTTTCCTGATGCATGCATTCCTCATTCACACAAACAATCTCTTACAGAAACCTTCAAAGGTATACAGATAGCAGTATTGTATATTCAGCAGAATACATTGTAAATCAAGCCTACAATTTACATTGGGGCTTCAGGCCCTCAATATTCCTCTAATCTCCTTAACATAGATACAATACACAATCCTGTCTCTTACTTACTAAAACCTTAAAACAAAGAAATGTATATTTAACTAGAGTGCCTAATTTGTAATACATATAGGAAACCATAGTAGACATTATAACTTATCCTAAAACAAAAGGGTGACCATAATCAGTCATAAAGATTGTTCTGGTCTGTCATTCCTTTCTGCTATTCAAAAAGGGTGGCTGACAGGATGAAATCAAATCATACATTAATTCTCATAGTACATTATACCATCTAGCTCCTATGATAGCTTGGTGGTTTGAGCATTAGCCTGCTAAACCTAGGGTTGTGGGTTCAATCCTTGAGGGGGCTGTTTAGGGAGCTGGGGCAAAAAATCTGTCTGGGGATTAGTCCTGCTTTGAACAGGGGGTTAGACTACATGACCTCCTGAGGTCCCTTCCAACCTTGATATTCTGTGATTATAGAATGCAAGGCCCAATTGTTTGCATAAGACTTTACCCAATAATAAAGGCTAAAGAACATCCCAACATCTTGCTGGAAGAGAAATAAAACAAATACCTCTTAAGTTACAACAACTAAATCAACAATTGGTGAAAAGTAGGGACTTCTGTAGACAAACCTAGTGCATAACCATTAATTTTGCATTTGATGCAATGTATCATTGTGATGGCTATATTAGAAATGCCTTTGATAATAAATACAGTAACTCTTGTCTCAGTGAAGCTAAATTAATCCTAAACCAGTATTGGAGGTACTGTAGCAGCCACATAATCATCTCTACCTTGAAGGGTGCAAAGAAAGTAATCTAACTGACATTTGCGGCCATGAATCAGTATGTTGCTCCCAAACACGACTGTCCCAAGTATTTTGGCAGTTTTAAATAGAAAATTATTAATGTGCCTGTTTACATTTCAGAATGTTAGGTGGACTATTAATAACAGTTCACTGCATCATTTTGCTCAGTTTAACTAAAGAGAGCTTAATTTTTCTTTCATTGCTCAATCTGAGAACTGACAATCTTGGTCAGTAAGAGATTGTGATTTGGCTCTGGAGATAGGAAGATGAGCTTTTCACAAAAGAGTTTGTAACTGATGATCTGTTTTAATGCCCCAAATCTGCAAAGACTTCAGTAAGTGTTTAAGAACATGAGTGGTCCCAGTGACACTACTCATCTGCTGAAAGCTAAACATGTTTATATCTTTGCAGGATTGGGGCCTTTGTAAATTAAGTAAACTTTCCCCCCATAATAGAGAAAATATTGTTACTTACTGATTTCACCAAATGTACAATCTTTTATTTTTACCAAGATATTTTTGGTGTTCTAGACAAAAGTTAATTATTCATCCATGATCCCCTAGTAAAATTAATAATAATAATGGGAGGAGAGCTAAATCCCTCCAGCTCCTCCCTGTTGTTGTTGCTGTTTTGTTTTTGGGGCTTTTAAATTTTTTTAGAGAAATCAAAATAACAAACTGGAAAAGAAATCAGAAGAATAGAAATTAAGGCCCTGATCCTGCAAAGACGTAAGCATATGCATAAATTACTCATCCGAGTAATTCCATTTACTTCAGTGAAACTACTCAAGTGAGTAATGATGCTCATAAGTATTTTCAGGACTGGGGCCCTTAGATATTAGATGTATTCTGTCTTCCTTGTAAAATACCATGTCTTAACTGAGAATGGAAACAGTGTTAAATAGATTAACAGTATCTGGTTTAAAATAATCCAGAATATGAATATTTTTCCATAGTACCATACAATTTTTAGCAGGACATTCCCCCCCACCCCTCAAATTTAGGCCCTGATCGTGCAAACTGTTCCACACTGTTTGCAGCATTGTAGATTTATTTTTAAAAGCATCTTTTTTTTCCTAATTGTGGTCGTTCCTTTGTGGTTAGCTGGTCCCATTTAATCCCATTGGATGGTAGCCAGATACATCTATTATCTCAAGAGAGCCAGGGTTCATTGGCTTCAGGGTCCATAGTACTGTTTCATCCACAACAAAAGCTTTTTTTGTTTTTGTTTTTCAGTTTCACTTGTCTAGTAATGGATAATAAAAATCTAATTCTGCCAGTCTATCACTTGCCATTTTGTAGCAGAAATGTAAAAGCCTGACTTAATAAGTGGAGGTATTCAAATATTTTGTTCTGAAGTGGATTTCTGTAACTTTCACCATGCACATTTCAACATGCTCATTCTGTCACTGATTAGGGATTTTAAACAGTCTTTTTATTTTTGTTTTATAGGAAGTTGTGCGGTTCACCTTTTAAATGATCTATTTCTGTATCTACCATGCGGGAGGCAGAATTTAATTACATTCGCCAAGTGGGGAATAAAAGCGTGGAACTTGGCATATGTTCATAGGTGACTCTGTAGTTCACTAGAAAATTGTTTTTTATGGTAATTTGGTAGGCTAATGTAGGAAGTGCTCAGTCTGCAATGTCACAGGCATAGGATGGTTCAAATGAATAATGGAGTTCTATTTATTTAATTGAAATGCACATCTACCCCGATATAACGCGACCCGATATAACACGAATTCGGATATAACACGGTAAAGCAGCGCTCCAGTGGATCAAAGCAAGTTTGATAGAACGCGGTTTCACCTATAACGCGATAAGATTTTTTGGCTCCCGAGGACAGCATTATATCGGGGTAGAGGTGTATCAAACAGCTAAAAACTTAGAGCAGTATATTATTTTTCTCAACTTTCTACAAAGCAGCACCAGACATGTAAGGTCTGTTGGCTATTTTCCCTCAAAACTAATTCACATTAACTTATGAGAAATATGAAAAGCTTTTTTTTTTTTTTTTCCAACTGCAGTGCACAAAGCAGGATATTTTGCCCAAGGAGATGCATGAGTAGTTCCCCTTAAAACTGGAGCTAGAATAATCAAAACATGTAAAACAAAAAGGCAAGAATTTAAATCTTTAGACTCCGATGTAGCACAAAAAGATTTGGCGAAAGCATTAGGAGAACAAATACAAATCTGGTAAGCTTCTTGTACAACAAATTTAAGACAAATGAAGTGCAGAAACATATTATTGGTGTCAAATCCCTTTAGTATATTGTCTTATAAGTGAGGCGTCTCTTATGGCATAAAATCGTCTTCTGCAGAAAAATGTCATTCTTTAAAATTGTGCATCTGAAATAATTGAAAACTAAGAATAAATTAGATCAGTGTCACTTAATCTGAATTTGCATTTTAAATGTTGCAAGTGTGAAAGCTCCATGTAATTGGAGTATTAACATTCAGTTCCCCCCACCCTGCAAACTGGTAAACTCCATGCTGGTGATTTTTGTACTGGGGAGGGAGTGCAGAAAAAGGGAGAAGAAGGAGAGAGAGAGAGAGAGCGTGCATCGTATTATTCCCAACACCCCAGTGTGCAGTATTGCAGAAAGCTCCATATCCCTTTCTCCACAACTTTAAGCATTGTAATTAATATTGTGTGTGTGTTGGTGAAACTCACCCCTGTGCTGAGGGCCTACACAAGGCCCTTCTTCGTCAATTCAGCCCCACTAAAGCTCCGCATTTAGCGCCATTAATGTGCTCCCACTGAATTCAATGGCAAAAGCCTCATTGCCTTTTGTGGGACTAGGATTTGGCCCTTAACACCAGGCTGAAGCAATGCAAATGGATTGACACAGCTAAGGAGTCATATAGCACCCCAGGTTTTGCAATAAGTTGCTCCCCCTCCCTCTGTATATGAATAGTTGTATCCCTTTAAATAGCTTGTGATAGTGCTCATTGTGTTCTATTTTACAAACCAGTCAGAGCAGCAATGTGCATTTGTAGCTGATCTGGCATATTGTGCATATATAATAAACATGGTGATCTGAACCCCACCATCCCCATGTGGTTCCTTCATATTACGTAATATAAAGGGCAAAAGATGACAGCAGTGAATGTTGTTTCACAACCTCTTAGGCGGCACAACTTCTCTTTCCTTCTGGAACTATGCTGACTTTGCCACTCTACCCTCCATCCAATTAGAGATTCAGGCAAAAGAGGCTTTTCCCCCTCTCCAATCTTCTTTATCTTGCTACTGCTTGAAGGAGCAGTTTCTTGTCTGGAGGTAGAAGTGGTTACAGAGGTTCTGCTGTTCACTCTACCCCCTGCTGCTGATGTGTGGTGCTGTCTGAGCAGCTTTTTTTTTTTTTTTTTTTTTTTGAAGTGTGTAAACTTATTACAACATTCAAGCATAAAATAAACTGAATTGCACACCTAATGTAACCAACCAACCAACCAAAGCTAGACAGGGCATTCAGGTGGGTTTATAATATACATCTGGGTGACATTCTTTTAGTTGAATAGTTTATTTGCCAAAAAATGTAGTGTAGGAGGTGAACAGTTCCAGCCAAAAAGTGTTTGGTTTAGAAATTTAGCTTGATTTGTTTCCTTTAATATATATATTAAAAAAAAAAAAGACGGGTAAAAAAAACCCTGAAACAAAAACTAAAACCAACATTTTTCAGGTGAAAGTCAAACTGCAAACGTAGGTTAGTTGTTGAGTGTGGAGCTGTATAATTTTGTTATCTGGGTCTGAATGTGCAACATGCTGAGCCAGGTCAGCATCTCTTTTGAGGCACTGAGCACTTCAAAGAAATGGGCCTTCAATCCAGAAGTGAGACCCAATTTCCAAACTACTAATGCCAGCTGTCGGGCGAGCAAAGTGTTAACAGGGATCACAGGTCAGTGCATTTTGCCCCATGAAAGGACTGTTTGCATATTCCCATATAGAAAATGCAAAGTTACAGCACATGTAAATAGTTTCTTTTCACATCCCTTCTTTTCCATGGATAAGCAGTATTTAAAGAGCAGTGAATGTATTTCTAGGTGTACTACAGAAATTAATTTTTTGATCATTTTATAACACCTGTTAAAATATTTTTACTATGAATCAATGTAGTAATTAATGTTGTGTTATCATCATAGCCTTCTCTCCTAGAGGCCTCAACCCCACTCCTGTACAGTACATACCTTTATGAGGTAGCCTGAAACTTTTAACTGATGTACAGGTTTCCTGGTTTAGCTTCAGTTTAAATAATTTTTTTTAAAGGACCCTGGAAGCATAGGGGCTGCAATTCATACCTTGTCCTGGTTTCTCTGCTAAAGAAGATTAACTGATGCCGCAACCTTTATGGACTTACATCTTCAACAGGAAGAGATGCTGCTAGGGAAAAGACAACCTACAGGGATCCAATCTGTCTCCAAAACTGGGTGGTGTTGGCCAGGAAGGGGGCATGGCTGGTCCAAGAGAATGTGTTCATTCCTTATACTTGCTCAGGAGCCTCAACCAGCAGGAACCTCAGCTGAAAACTAAAACTGCTCCCCTCTATTCCTCCCAGAAGACCCTGAGGGTATGTCTACACTGAAATTAAAAACCTGCGGCTGGCCCGTGCCAGCTGACTCGGGCTCATGGGGCTCAGGCTAAGGGTCTGTTTAATGGTGGTGTAGACGTTCAGGCTTCAGCTGGAGCTGGGATCTAGGACCCTGTGAGGTGGCAGGGCCACAGGGCTTGGGCTGCCCTGAGCATGAACATCTACACCATAATTAAACAACCAGTAAATTCATTCTGTAGCACTTATTTTACTATGTTAAAAAGGCCCTAACAGAATAACATAAATATTACAAAAAACAGATTTAGAATCTGTATTCTGGTAAAGCTAGTTAATAGACTGCTAACATTACAAGGATCTGTGTTACAAAGGAAAGCATATATGTGTATTTTGGGCATTTTCTCTAAGTCATATATTACTTACAAAAAACTATATTAAAAGAACATTATTCTGGTTTCAAAGTCAGGCATTTAAAAGTTAGGAAATGCTAGTGTTAAGGTTGCCTGTGCAACCTTAATTTGGTTTCTTTGTGCACATGCATTATGATATAGTCTCTAATTACATGATTAGCTACCATATTTTCCATAGGACCCCTGTTTCATTCAGTACACAGAATAGAAGGCAGTCACTGAATGAGCAGCTATTCAATATTTTTTCTCCTTACTGTTCAGGGTATGGCCTCAGGCCTTATCCACTGCACGCTATTCAAAGACCTCTGAAGACAGAATTATTGACATCCTCATGAGCTTCTTTGTGTTGCTCCTCACTGTGGAATATAAGTGCTTCACAGACATGTTTTCACTACACCCTAGGAGGTTAGGAGGTAGCCCAATTTTTACAGATGGGGAGCTGAGGCCCAAAGAGATTAAAGTTAAAAGTATCCACTAATTTTGCATGCCCAATCTGACACATCCAGGGACCTGATTTTTTTTCAGAGTAGTTAGCAGGGTGGATTGATTTTAAATCAAGGTGATTTAAATCACCAAGTGGAAAGCCTCAATTTTAATTCACCTTTTCATTTATACTTCAGTTATTTGCTAAAGAAAGGTACATTCTCATTGGTTGATACAACCACTAAAACATGTTGATTTAAAACTAAATAGAGCCTTTACATTGGATTTGGTATATCTTTTTGCTACGTAGGAGGGTATACTAACTATATACATTTATTTAAGCAATTTTCAGATTCATATTGTACATTTTTAGTATGTTAGAAAATGGTGATAGATAATAGATAATAGATAATTAACTTTTTGTTCCTGATTTGTGTCAAGCTGCATTAGGATGGTAACTGGAATTAAATAGACACACAACAGAATAGAAAGTTTATTTTTATGAAGCAAAAAACCTTCAATGTTTTGGATACATAAACATCTCTTATCAAAACATGTTTCACATATACCACTAACTGATTTACTAAACACAGGGATTAACTGTAGTCAGTGAATTATACTGGTTGTTTCAGGTCAGCCTGGGAAAATTTACAAATATGCCTGTGACTGGAATTTAAGGCTGTGTCTAGACTTAAAATGCTATAGAACAAATGGATATAAACTGGACATTAGGAAGTTTAGACTTGAAATTAGACGAAGGTTTCTAACCATTAGAGGAGTGAAGTTCTGGAACAGCCTTCCAAGGGGAGTAGTGGGGGCAAAAGACATATCTGGCTTCAAGACTAAGCTTGATAAGTTTATGGAGGGGATGGTATGATGGGATAGCCTAATTTTGGCAATTAATTGATCTTTGATTATTAGCAGGTAAATATGCCCAATGGTCTGTGATGGGATGTTAGATGGGGTGGGAATCTGAGTTACTACAGAGAATTCTTTCCTGGGTGTCTGGCTGGTGAGTCTTGCCCACGTGCTCAGGGTTTAGCTGATCGCCATATTTGGGGTTGGGAAGGAATTTTCCTCCAGGTACCAGATTGGCAGAGGCCCTGGGGGGGTTTCGCCTTCCTCTGCAGCATGGGGCAAGGGTCACTTGCTGGAGGATTCTCTGCACCTTGAAGTCTTTAAACAATGATTTTGAGGACTTCAATAGCTCAGACATAGGTTAGGGGTTTATTACAGGAGTGGGTGGGTGAGATTCTGTGGCCTGCGTTGTGCAGGAGGTCAGACTAGACGATCATAATGGTCCCTTCTGACCTTAAAATCTATGACTAACAACAGACTGAGCCGGTGCAGAATGACTGTGGAGTGTGCTTTTGGCACTTTAAAGGGCCGCTGGCGCTCTCTGTATGGGAAGCTGGACCTGGCCGATGACATCATCCCTGTGATTATATCCACGTGCTGTACCCTCCATAACATTTGTGAAGGGAAGGGTGAAAGATTCACTCAGGCATGGAACTTGGAAGTTCAACACTTGGAGGCTGAATTTGAACAGCCAGAGAACAGGGCTATTAGAGGGGCCCAGCGCGGGGCTGCAAGGATTAGGGATGCCTTGGGGGAGCAATTTGAGGCTGAAAGCCACCAGTAATGGTTGGAGCCCTGCACGGGAGTGAAGTGCAGTGGTTCCAATGTTAGTAGGAATCTGTGTTTGCTACGCTGTTAGTTGCTCTTAGGAGTTCAGAAAAAACGTATTCCTTTTTCCACTTTCAGATACGTTTCCAGTTCAGTAAGACTGCTAACATCAAAACGATAGAAATCAGGAATAGCAAAAACTGTATCCTATCTGGGCTATGTTATGACAAGACAATGCTAGTACTGAAAGTTGAAAATGACACACTAAACCTTCTCTATAACTTAATCACTTACATTTCTAGTTACTTTTCAGGAACATTTTCATAAGAACATAAGAATGGCCATACTGGGTCAGACCAAAGGTGCACCTAGCCCAGTATCCTGTCTACCAACAGTGGCCAATGCCAAGTGCCCCAGAGGGAGTGAACCTAACAGGCAATGATCAAGTGATCTCTCTCCTGCCATCCATCTCACCCTCTTATAAACAGAGGCTTGGGACACCATTCCTTACCCATTTCAACTACCAAATGTCTGAAAAGCCAAAACAGCAATGAAGAGATTTGCACAATAGAATCTCTGGCCACTACATCTGAGAGTCAAACTTTTGGCACAAGGTTAAGTGAATGTCTAAGAAATAACTGTGATGCTGGCAGGCCAGATGCCAGCTCATGCCCAGGCTGCAGACATTAGCTAAGAACTGACAACCTTGTAGCTGAAGACCAGACCAGGTCACCCGTATGTTAGTTTTGCTCAAAATAGGTATTAGTCTTATAAGAATGTATTTAGTGTTTAGACTCTATGAAATGCTTGTATGTTGCTGCATGCATTAATCTCACTTATAATATCTGTATCCCATGTTATAAGATAATATTTACGTGTTTTGCTCTGAAACTGTAAAACCCAGTCAGGAGAGAAACATTACTAAGGGTATGTCTACACTACGAGAGTAGTTCGATTTTACTTAAATCAAATTAGTGGAACCGATATTACAAAGTCGAACGTGTGCATCCACACTACGAACAGTAATTCGACTTTGTGAGTCCACACTAACGGGGCAAGCGTCGACATTGGAAGCGGTGCACTGTGGGCAGCTATCCCACAGTTCCCGCAGTCCCCGCTGCCCATTGGAATTCTGGGTCGAGCCCCCAGTGCCTGCCTGGGAAAAAAATGTGTCGAGGGTGGTTTTGGGTAACTGTCGTCATTCAACCGTCACTCCCGCCCTCCCTCCCTGAAAGTGCCAGAGGGCAATCAGTTCATGCACTTTTCTGGTGAGTGACAGCGCGGACGCCACAGCACTGCGAGCATGGAGCCCGCTGCGACCATCGCTGCAGTTATGGCCGTTGTCAACACCTTGCACCTTATCCACCTTTTTCAGAGGCAGATGCTGAGAAATCGGGCGAGGAGGCTACGGCAGCGCGGTGAGGACATTAAGACTGAGAGTGGCACAGACCTCTCACAAAGCACAGGACCCCGCGCCGTGGACATCATGGTGGCAATGGGTCATGTTGATGCTGTGGAACGGCGATTCTGGGCCCGGTAAACAAGCACGGACTGGTGGGACCGCATAGTGCTGCAGGTCTGGGATGAATCACAGTGGCTGTGAAACTTTCGCATGCGTAAGGGAACTTTCCTTGAACTTTGTGAGTTGCTGTCCCCTGCCCTGAAGTGCAAGGACACCCGGATGCGAGCAGCCCTCACTGTCCAGAAGCGAGTGGCCATAGCCCTCTGGAAGCTTGCAACGCCAGACAGCTACCGGTCAGTCGCGAACCACTTTGGCGTGGGCAAATCTACCGTGGGGGTTGCAGTGATGCAAGTAGCCAATGCAATCGTTGAGCTACTGCTCTAAAAGGTAGTGACCCTGGGAAACGTGCAGGTCATCATAGATGGCTTTGCCGCGATGGGATTCCCAAACTGTGGTGGGGCTATAGATGGAACTCACACCCCTATCCTGGGACCAGAGCACCAGGCCAGCCAGTACATTAACAGAAAGGGCTACTTTTCAATGGTGCTGCAAGCACTGGTGGACCATAGGGGACGTTTTACCAACATCAACGTCGGATGGCCGGGCAAGGTTCATGACGCTCGTGTTTTCAGGAACTCTGGTCTGTTCAGACGGCTGCAGGAAGGTATTTACTTCCCACAAAATAACTGTTGGAGATGTGGAGATGCCTATAGTGATCCTCGGGGACCCAGCCTACCCGCTAATGCCCTGGCTCATGAAGCCCTATACAGGCGCCCTGGACAGTGAAAAAGAACTCTTCAACTACCGGCTGAGCAAGTGCAGAATGGTGGTGGAGTGTGCTTTTGGACGTCTCAAGGGGAGATGGAGAAGCTTACTGACTCGCTCTGATCTCAGCGAAACCAATATCCCCATTGTTATTGCAGCTTGCTGTGTGCACCACAATTTCTGTGAGAGCAAGGGGGAGACGTTTATAGCGGGGTGGGAGGTTGAGGCACATCGCCTGGCTGCTGATTACGCCCAGCCAGACAGCCGGGCGATTTGAAGAGCCCAGCGGGACGCGCTGTGCATCCGGGAGGCTTTGAAAGCTAGGTTCCACAGTGAGCAGGGTAACCTGTGACTATTAAGTTTGTTTAAAGAGAAGCTGAACCTGCCACCGTTTCTTTACCCAGTTAATGTTGACTATCCTCTCCAGTTACATACTCCCTTCACCCCGTTTCCCCCCTTCCAACACACCTTTAAAAATAAAATAAATGGAACTTTGTTCATTAACACCGTTTTCTTTATTAAGGGTTTCGTGGTAAAGGGTTGAAACTGGGATGCAGACTGTGGTGGGGAGCGGGTGTAGTGATGGAAAGGACGCTTCTAAACTCGAGGAATGACAGGCTCCTGCTCCTAGAGCGGTCCGCAGTGGTGGACTGGTTGTTTCAACGGAGCCTGCCACCCCTCCTTTTCGGGACTCTGTGTGTGGGGGCTATGTGACTTTGTGGCGGGGGAGGACGGTTACAGATCCCCTGCTGCGTGGCTCTGTCATCCAGGCTAAGGACCGCTGCATAAGATCTGTAAGCGCCCTCCCCCGCCACAAACTCACATAGCCCCCCCACACAGAACATGAAAACCACCTCCCAGACTGACCAGGGTGCCTAGTGACTGCAATGTGTGTGTGACGTGCTGCTGAACCTGCCCCCGTGTCTGTACCCTGGTAAAGGTGACTGTCCTCTCCAATTCCCAACCCCTTTTCCCCCCTTCAGACACACACTCCTCTAAAAGAACCTGACGGAAACAGAAATTAAAAGAAACGTATTTTTTTATTAACAACTGCACAGGTAGGGGATGACACTGGGACGGGGGCTTGGGTGAGGTGCTTTTGGACTGAAGGAAAGGACTTATCAAAACTTTGGGAATGAGAGCCGTCTGGTACTTGAGCAGTCTGCAGGGGTGGAGTGACTGTTTTCACGGCCCCTGCCACCCCTCCTTCTTGGGACTTTGGGTGAGGAGGGGATGGGACTTTGTGGCGGGGGAGGACGGTTAGAGATAGACTGCAGCGGGGCTCTGTCCTCCTGCCTCCGGTCCTGCAGAACATCTACAAGGCACCGGAGCGTGTCTGTTTGCTCCCTCATTAGTCCAAGCAGCGTTTGAGTCACCTGCTGGTCTTCCTGCCGCCACCTGTCCTCCCGTTCGCTGTGTGATCGCTGGTATTGCGACATGCTCTCCCTCCACTGGGTCTGCTGTGCCGCCTCGGCTCGGGAGCAGCCCATAAGTTCGGAGAACATCTCGTCCCGTGTCCTTCTCTTACGGCGCCTAATCTGCGCCAGCCTCTGGGAGGGGGATGCCGGGGTAGGTCAGGAGACACTCGCAGCTGTGGGATGGGAAAAAGGGAGTGAATTCCTCACAAAGATACATTTTTGTGAACAATGAACATAGTCTTTCTCTGTGAACAAGACCATGCACAGCACCTATCACATGCGCACTCAGGACAAGGTTGAATTTTCAGCCTTCCCATTCAGTGCCTGGGGTCTTGGAGTACAGATCACACAAGCGGGGCAGGACAGCGGAATTCGGGTAGCAGGCGGACATGGTAAGCCGTAGACTTTTGGCTGCTGAAAGCTCAATTTATAGCAGTGCCCTCCTTTCACATTCAAAGCAATGCCCCTAGAGTTGGCCAGTTCCTGCTGCCAGCAATTCGGCCAGCATGAACTCTGCCCCTGTCCCACCCCCCTCGCGGCTGTCCCCGGGAAAGATCCCTGTATGCTGCCCCTTTCCTGCCTCCACCGCGTGGCTGTAAACCGCCAGTTACACTTATGTAAAGGAACAGGCAATCAGTCCCAATACTAACATTCCCCTAATTTAAAGCAAGTCACCATGAGTGATATCACTCTGATGAGGATTTCGGACACTGAGAAAGACCGCATGCTGCGTGAATGCCAGCAAAAACCGGGGCCGTATGCCGTGCAAGGCACTGATCCCAGAGTACTTGCTGATAGCCTGGCACGGAAAAGTTTCCTACCATGGAGGATGCAATAAGGCCGCTCTCCCCAGGAACCTGATGCAAAGGCTTTCAAATTACCTCCAGGAGAGCTTAGTGGAGATGTCCCAGGAGGATTTCAGCTCTATCCCCGGACATATTGACCTAATTTTCCAGTAGCTGCACTGGCAAGGACTAAAAAGTAGAGCACCTAGGGCAAACTAATCATGAGAAACCGGACATTTTGAGATACTTTTGCAGTAGTTGCACTGGCAAGGTCTAAAAAGTTAAGCGCCTAGGGCAAAGTAATCATTAAAACCCCATTGTTAATATTCCATTCCTGTTCTGTTCCAAATAAATGTTTACATGTTTAAAACACTTACCGACTGATCCTTCCCCTGATTCAGGGTCACGGTTAACGCCTTGGGAGGTTTGGTAGGGGATCTCCGTGAGGGTGATGAAGAGATCCTGGCTGTCCGGGAAATCAGCGTTGTAAGAGCTGTCGACTGCCTCGTCCTCCTCATCTCCTTCCTCATCTTCCCCGTCCGCGAACATCTCCGAGGAAGTGGCCGTCGACAATACCCCATCGTCTGAGTCCACGGTCAGTGGTGGGGTAGTGGTGGCAGCCGCACCTAGAATGCAATGCAGTGCCTCGTAGAAACGGCATGTCTGGGGCTGGGATCCGGAGCGTCCGTTTGCCGCTTTGGTCTTCTGGTAGCCTTGTCTCAGCTCCTTGATTTTCAGGCGGCACTGCGTTGCATCCCGGCTGTATCCTCTCTCCGTCATGGCTTTGGAGATCTTCTCGTAGATCTTCGCATTCCGTTTTTTCGATTGCAGCTCCGAAAGCACGGACTCATCGCCCCACACAGCAATCAGATCCAAGACTTCCCGATCAGTCCATGCTGGGGCTCTCTTTCTATTCTGCAATTGCATGGTCACCTCTGTTGGAGAGCTCTGCATCGTTGCCAGTGCTGCTGAGCTCGCCACGATGTCCAAGCAGGAAGTGAGATTCAAACTGGCCAGACAGGAAAAGGAATTCAAATTTTCCCGGGCCATTTCCTGTGTGGCTGGTCAGAGCATCCAAGCTCAGACTGCTGTCCAGAGCGTCAACAGAGTGGTGCACTGTGGGATAGCTCCCGGAGCTATTAGCGTCGAATTCCATCCACACCTACCCAAATTTGACATGGCCATGTCGAATTTAGTGCTACTCCCCTCGTCGGGGGGGAGTACAGAAATCGATTTAAAGAGACCTCTATGTCGAACTAAATAGCTTCGTTGTGTGGACAGGTGCAGGGTTAATTCGATTTAACGCTGCTAAATTCGACATAATCTCCTAGTGTAGACCAGGCCTAAGTGTGAAATACTAGTGTACCACAAGAGGTGTTATCTCATGCCCAATAAAAGACCCATAGACACCAGACAAACCATTGTGGAACATCAGAGAACAAAATACTTTGATAGCTCCCCCCCCCCGCCCCAGGAAGAGGAGACATACAAGTGAACTCATCCCATCATCTTGAACTCTGGGGGGAAGGGAATAAAAATCCTGGAGAAGAAGAAACTGCATCTTTTTGGCTGTTTGAACTCCGAAGGGCCAGAGACTCTAAACTGAAGTCAGAGATCCCAAGGGGGCTGCTTCCAGGGGCTGCCCTGAAAGACTCCTTGAATAGACAGATCACCACAACTCTGTCACTCTTAGGATTTAGAGGGTAACTGATTGGTGTGTATATTTTTTGCTTGCTTTAACCTCTAAAATCGCTCTCTTACTCCTTATTGCTAGTTAATAAACCTTTAAATAGTTTATTACAGGATTGGCTACAAGCATCATCTTTGGTGTAGAATCTAGAGTAGCAATTGATTTGGGGTAAGTGACTGGTCTCTCGGGACTGAGAGCAACCTGAATCTGGTGTGATTTTTTTTTTTTTTAATTTCTTTTTTTAAATGTAAGCGACCATTTATCACAAAGTCCAGTTTGTCTGGTAGCAAGATAGACTAGAGAGTCTAAGGGGACTGTCTGTGATTCCATGGTAAGATTGATATTGTGATCCAGGAGTTCACATTTGTTACTGGCTTGGTGAAATCTAATTCTAGAACACACCGTGTCTGCCCTGTTTTTGACAGTCTGCCCTGAGGTAGACACTCACGGTTGTGAGCCACCCCAGACAGTGTGACAATGACCATTCTGTTTTGGCCAAGAAAATAATGCTTTTTTTTTTCTTGATCAATCTGATGATTATTAAATTACAGTCACTTCTGCCTTGTCCTTGAGAAATTCAGATACTGTACATATTAGGATTCAATTAATTTCTGCAGTCTGTTCCAGCCATTTCTTTCCAGTCTAGTGCTCCCTCTTTCACCCTGTTTTTTTTTGCCTGCTCCTCATTTGCTTTCTCTCCTAGCCTTCTCTAGTCTGCCTCGTCCACTTTATCCCTTTCTTCCTTCTTTAAACTATGAAAGAATCCATTGGAAAGACAGACATTTTTAGACAATTTAAAAGCTATTGTCAAGCATGAATCTTGTTAATTTCAGGGGACGAGAGACCTTGAAATGGAAAGACTCACATCAGGAAAATAAGAGACCACTGAAAATAAGTGAAGGTTTCTGAAAAGTTTGGCTATACACAATATAGCGCAGTGGTCCCCAACCTTTTTTGTCTGGCGGGCGCCAGACGACGAGCCACGGAGGACCGTGGCGGCGGACGAGCATCCGCCAAAATGCCGCCGACAAGCGACAACGTCAATAGGTGTCGTCACCGAAATGCCGCCGACAAGCAGCGTCATCCAGAGGCGTCGCCGCCGAAAATCGGCAGCATTTTGGCAGCGACGCCTCTGGATGACGCTGCTTGTCGGCGGCATTTTGGCAGATGCTCGTCCACCAGCCACGCGGGTGCACTTAGACGCCCCAGCAGGCGCCATGGTGCCCGCGGGCACCACGTTGGGGACCCCTGATATAGCGTATCTTGAAGCTTGTAGATTTGTTCACAACTTCCTCTAGCACTAATGGGAATTCTATGTGGAAATCTCTGTGCAGCAAAATGGGTGTTTATTGCATCATTTATTTTGTGGTGTCTTATCACTAACATGTTTTAATTCATTCAGACTCCTCTCATTGCTTGTACAAGCAGGTAGCACCTGATGGGTGCTGTTTTACTACAGGGCAGATTGTGTTGCACAACAGCACTCTACGGTCTGTTTGCTACCAATAAATGCCATCTGTTTGTGGCAGCCAGAACGAAGCCCTCAGCTGTGGCGTTTCTTAGTATTTATCCAGCAGCTCACCTTTGTTCTTCTTCTTGGCTAGAACACTTTTCCCTCAGGGCTGTCTATGCTATAAACAGCTCACTCCTTAATCATTTAGTTTGACCATAACATAAATCATTTTTGTACACAAGCCTGTAAGTGTTTGATTGTGAAGAATATTTAAGATTATAAAAAGAATCCTGTAAATATTAGTGTAAAATTTATTTTTAAGTCTAGTGTGTACAGTGTATGATTTTATCAGATGTAAATGTTGGTGTTTGTTTCTCTAGTTTTATTTACCCAGTTTCAGTATTTGTTTTTAAGGATGTGTTGGTGCCCCCAGCAGGCTCTGAGGGAAATAAAACATCTACCAAGAGGCTAAAGTTGGTTCCTTACGCCAGTTCCTTATTTGAGGCTTCCAAAGGCCAAAATTATTTAAAAAATATCAGTGTAAGATTAAATTTCTAGAAACTTCATCAAATTAATGTGATTGTGACAAATGTTAATTACTAATTAATTAAATAAGAAGCTGAGTTTTGATAGACAGTATATGACAACATAAGTTTCTGATCACTTTTCTTGATTGTGAAAACACAGCTCTTCGTACAGCCAAAAAGCTCCTCTTAAAGAACTCTCAATTTTCATTCACATTTTTCTGTCTAATTTTTTTCTCCCAATCAATTTCATTCATAATTTTCCTCAGCTTTGGGAGATTAGCCCTCTTGTAGAACCAAGTATATATATACATATATATATAATTTATTACTGGTTGGGACTGTTCTCTGTGTTTGCCTATATTGAATGTAATCAGGTCATGATCACTGGTCCCCTACCATCAACATCCAGTGCAGTGATTAATTCACCATTACCTGTCATAATGACACCCAAAATGGAGCTACCTCCTGCTGGATGCAGTGCCTCATGTGTTAGAAAGTTATCTATAATTTCTAATAACTGGAATGACGTTTTATTAGTGGCTGCATGAGGCCTCCAGCGTGTCTCCTAAATTGAATTCCCCCATAACAGCACCATTTCTGTCAACACATTTAAGCATTGGTCTGTAAGGAGTAACTCATATTGTTCTCAGGTTTGATTTAGTGGCCTGTAACAGACCCTATCCTAGGCTTTATTAATTAGCACATTGATCCATGTACATTCAAGACCCTGTGGTTCTGAATTATTCTAAAACACATAATGGTGGTTTTAAATTAGAATGCTACTCCCCCCTATTCCCCCCCAAAAAACCCAACATATACCTCTTTTACCCACTCTATTCTTCGTAAACAGGTTAAAACCAATCATTTGGTGAATTGTGAATTGTTCAACCAGGTTTCTGTAATGCTAATTATATAAAAACATTTTTCTCATAGACTTTAAGGCCAGAATGATCATCTAGTATGACTTCCTGCACATCACTGGCCACAGAACCTCACCAACCTACTCCTGCAATAGGTCCATAACCTCTGGCTGCGGTACTGAAGTTCGCAAATCTTGATTTTAAAGACTTCAAGTTACACAGAATCCACCATTTACTTTAGTTAAAACCAGCAAGTAACCCATGCTGCAAGAATGAGAATTTGTAATTCTTCTTTTTTGATAGCTAGAAAGCATTGGTATATAAGCAATTGAAAAATTCTTCTTTATGTTTTTTGCCATATCAGTTCAATTTGCTCATGACCTCTTAAGTTTGAGTTCCCCTTGCACTGGTAGTTTAATGTCTTCCTTGCTGCTCCAGGTAGTCTCTAGCCAAGAAGGTCAGCCCCCTACCTGTGACATGCAGGCCCATACAGTTATACAGTCACCTCTCCCAAGGGAATGTGGACCAATGTTCCACAAAATCAAAACCTTCTGTCTCAGACCAATTGTGCAGCCAACAGTTCACCTCCAGTATTTTCTTCCTTCCCTCACTCATTGGACCTGTAGGATCTACAAGACCATGTGAACTTTCCTTTTCTTCCACTCCATTCCAAGATGCTAGAGGTCTTCTATAATCTGTGTATTCCATGTGATACTCTGTCATTGTCCTTGTGTCCCTTACTGAATTCTCTGTCCACCCTTCTTAATATGTAATCACTAGTGTTGATTGTCTGCATTCTTAGGATGACTGAAGAACTTCTTGACTGTTGCTTATTTCATACTGAAAGAACACACATCAGGTATGTTGCTGGCAGCTTTCTGTTCCATTCCTCCAGAGACAGATTCTTCCATAGCTGACTTGCTGAGTACTTGAAAATGTTTTGATACTTTTTGTTGAGTTAAATGTCTCCTGGCTCTCTTTCCTCTCTTGGTCACAATTGCTTGTTCACTTCTTTGGTTTCTACTTTCTCTAATTCTCTTATTGCCGATCTTTCCCCTGGAGGTATCTGTGATAATGATTTCCATATCTGGTTAAGAACATAATATCGGCCATACTGGGTCAGACCAATGGTCCATCTTGCCCAGTATCCTGTCTTCTGACAGTGGCCAATGACAGGTGCTTCAGAGGGAATGAACAGAACAGGCAATCAAGTGATCCATCCCCTGTTGTCCACTCCCAACTTCTGGCAAACAGAGGCTAGGGACGCTCAGAGCATGGGGTTACATCCCTGCCCATCCTGGCTAATAGCCATTGATTGACATATCCTCCATGAACTTATCTAGGTCTTTTTTGAACACTGTTATAGTTTTGGCCTTCACAAAATCCCCTGGCAAAGAGTTCCACAGGTTGACTGTGCATTATGTGAAGAAGTACTTCCTTTTGTTTGTTTTAAACCTGCTGCCTATTAATTTAATTGAGTGACCCCCTAGGTCTTGTAAAGTAATGCACATTGGAAAAAATAACCCCAACTATACATACAATATAATGGGGGGCTAATTTAGCTACAACTAATCAGGAAAGATATCTTGGAGTCATCGTGGATAGTTCTCTGAAGACGTCCATGTAGTGTGCAGCAGCAGTCAAAAAAGCAAATAGGATGTTAAGAATCATTAAAAAAAGGGATAGAGAATAAGATGGAGAATATCTTATTGCCCTTATATAAATCCATGGTACGCCCACATCTTGAATACTGCATACAGATGTGGTCTCCTCATCTCAATAAAGATATACTGGCATTAGAAAAGGTTCAGAGAAAGACAACTAAAATGATTAGGGGTTTGGAGTGGGTTCCATATGAGGAGAGATTAAAGAGGCTAGGACATTTCAGCTTGGAAAAGACGAGACTAAGTAGGGATATGATAGAGGTATATAAAATCATGAGTGGTCTGGAGAAAGTGAATAAGGAAAAGTTATTTACTTATTCCCATAATATAAGAACTAGGGGTCACTAAATGAAATTAATGGGCAGCAGGTTTAAAACAAATAAAAGGAAGTTCTTCACACAGCGCACAGTCAACCTGTGGAACTCCTTGCCTGAGGAGGTTGTGAAGGCTAGAACTATAACAGGGTTTAAAAGAGAACTAGATAAATTCATGGAAGTTAAATCCATTAATGGCCATCTGCCAGGATGGGTAAGGAATGGTGTCCCCAGCCTCTGTTTGTCAGAGGGTGGAGATGGATGGCAGGAGAGAGATCACTTGATCATTACCTGTTAGGTTCACTCCCTCTTGGGCACCTGGCATTGGCCACTGTAGGCAGACAGGATACTGGGCTGGATGGACCTTTGGTCTGACCCAGTATGGCCATTCTTACGTTATGTGAAGGAGTAAATAACATTCACTTTCTCCACACCAGTCAAGATTTTATAGACCTCTATCATATCTCCCCTAGTAGTCTCTTTTCCAAACTGAAAAGTCCAAATCTTTTTAATCTCTCCTCATACAGAAGCTATTCCATACCCCTAATCATTTTTGTTGCCCTTCTCCATACATTTTCCAATTCCAATATATTGGAGATGGTGTGACCAGATCTGCATGCAATATTCAAGATGTGGGTCTACCATGGATTTATATAGAGGAATTATGATATTTTTTGTCTTATTATCTATCCCTTTCCTACAGGTTTCTTAACATTGTTAGCTTTTTTGACTGCTGCTGCACATTGAGTGGATGTTTTCAGAGAACTGTTGACAATGACTCCAAAATCTTTCCTGAGTGGTAACAGCTAATTTAGACCCCATCATTTTGTATGTATAGTTGGGATTATCCCAGCGTGCATTACTTTGCATTTATCAACATTGAAGTTCATCTGCCATTTTGTTGCCCAGTCACCCAGTTTTGTGAAATCCCTTTGTAACTCTTTGCAGCCTGCTTTGTCCAAGAAGTATTCATTTTCTCAGATGCTGCACAAGGTTGCAACTTATGCTTTCAGACCACATAACTTCTCCTCAAGTATGGCCACCAACTTGTAGAAATGTATTCTGTCTTCCAGAAGAAAGGAAAACATAGCACATCCAAGGCAGGTCACAGTAGTTTTTCTCTCACCATCCATATCTCCTACTTGGTATAGCGACATACCTAAAACAGGAATCGTCTGCCCTCTGTAAACCTCCACTGAAACTCATCTAGTTTGCCAGTCCTGTTCACTTGGCAATTGACTAAGCCTCAATGCTCAGTTCCCACCCTCACAAACAGAGAGGGAACAACCACTCAGAGACTTGAAACACTGGTTCTGTTCAAAGGCCTTCACTGAGGCATAAACAGATCTGTCTCACTGGCCAGTTCAGGGGCACGTAGCCCAGCCATACAACCTTCATGAAGAAAAATACAAACAGGGAAGAAACACAACACACACCAAGTCCCTCTATCTGCAAATGCAGGATCCCTAGCTTCACCCTCTGAAACATCCCTGTTTTGCTAGCTCATGGTAGCCCTGCTAAAGGGTGTATATGTGGCTTGGAGGTTGAAGGAGAAGGGCTGGTGACATGGGCCACCATTTTTCACAAATAAAGTTTCAAGTAAGGGAGTTCCATGTCTCAGATAGTTCAAAACAGATACAAGTTGTGGGGATGTCACTTGGGGTGACCTGAGACTTATTTTGGCTATGTCTACACTAGCACTTACTGTGGTATAACTTATGTCAGTCAGGGGGGTGAATAAATCACCCCCTTGAGTGACGTAAGTTACATCAACATAAGTGCTGGTGTGGACAGCGCTATGTCAGTGGGAGAGCTCGCGGGGGCTGGAGTAGGTAAGCCAATGGAAGAGCTCTCTCCTGTTGGCTTAGAATGGCTACATTAGAGAGCTTATGATGGTGCAGCTGCAGTAGCTGTGCCCTTTATCACACACAGAGACAAGGTGGATGAGGCAATCTCTTTTATTGGAGTAACTTCTCCTGGTGTGAGAGAGAAGCTTTCGAGCTACACAGAGCTCTTCCTCAGGTCTGGAAAAGGTACTCCGTGTCAGAGCTAAATACAAGATCAAACAGGCAGCTTGGAATAAGTAGTTAGCGCGTATTCTAAGGGACCATTCAAGGTGAAGTGGCCCATTAACACCCCTGTAGTCATAGGATAAAAAGGAAGGTTAGTGGGTTACAGATTATTGTAATATGTCATAAATCCAATGTCTTTATTAAGACCATGATTTGTAGTGTCTAGCAAAGTTATGAATTTAAGCTCTTCACCTTGAATAGTCCCTTTGAATGTGTGAAGGGTCACATTCAAATCCGTTCAGTGCAAGTTTTGCCTGAGCTGCTACTGTATAAGAATGTCAGGATTGGATTTAGCAAAAGTTAAAGGCGATCAACACTATGATCATAACAGCCCCTCAGTGCCCACAGGAGGAGGCCCCCTATACTGTAACTCATATCAGGCCTGACACTACCCCTCAAAAGACTGTCATAATATGTATACAAAAGGTATCTTGTAATGTATCATATGTAAATGGTGAAATACTGGTCATGAATATCGTTGTGTGATGTTTGTATGGGTTGTGTATAAATAATTATATATGTATGCTGGAAATATGTTCTTAAAATGTGTTTTGGAGGCACTGCATAAATCAAGCCCACCCTAAACAAAGGAATGTGGATTTCCCTGTCTGACTGGCTTGATTACTGGCAGAAGACAATGAAAGTACATTGGCATACAAGGTAAACAAAGCAATCAAGCTAACAAGCAGGGGAGGAAACAGCGGGACACAGACTGTGCCCCCAGGAAGTCTTCCTGGTTCTGGAAGCAAAGGCAATGGACTTTGGATAATATAAAGAGAGAGAGTAAAAAGACATTTTAGTTATCCATCACTTAGGATACAAATTTCTGTGGAAAGGGGACTCTCCTACCTGAATGGATGGAGTTGCCGATAACTTGACGTAAGTTAAAAACCTCCTTAGGTAAAGAATGTAACTTGCTAAAATTAAGTTTTAGTCACTGGAAAGTGTGTATAGTTTAGTTTCTAACCATAACTGTCTTGTTTTCTCCTTCTTAATATGACTTAAATCTCTGTTCTCTTTTAATAAACTTATTCTTTTTTATTACAAAACCACTTCAGTGCTGCGCATTAAAGTGAAGTGTGAGTCCTCAGCTAAACTAACAGGCCAGGGTTTGTGCTGTCTCTTTAGAGGCAGCACATTTAATTTCTGTGACTGTCCAGTGACAGGGACTGGATACTGCAGAGAAATGTCTCTGAGGAACTCGAACTAGAGTGCACTGTAGGTTACCAGCAAGTCAAAGTTTGAACTGGCAATCTTGAGGCGTTTGTTGGTGAGGTGGACAGACTGTGTGGCACGGATCTGACACAGTGCAAGTGCCAGCAAAGCTCTCTCTTGCTAAGGCAGAGAAGTAACACAGTGGCTTATGGTTCTGAATATCCTGTGGGGAACATCACAGGGTTGGACACTTAATCCTATTTCTTCTAGACAGGCTCTTAAAATGGAATTTGCTAATTGGAAATTGAAAGTTGTGGGTTTTTTTAAAGTAGTGCAGCGCATAAGATCATCATTGTATATAAGATACTTAGGACTTTTAATCTTCAGAGTGGTTTGAAAACACTAATTATTACAGCATCTGACTCAGATATGTGAGTTATCCATTTTACAGATGAGGAAGCTGAGGGACAGAAGGGAGCAACTTTAACTATTTAGAAGCAGCAGAGATGTGGAGAATACAGCTGGGCAGAGAGCAATACTGAGGACCTAATAGACCATAAAGATGTCAAATCATCTGTAGAGGGGGAACCCTGCTTTCTCACAAGTCTGAGAACCCCATCCTCTCTGCACATCTCCTGAGAGTTTCTGTAGGGTGCTCTGGATGGTCCTCTACATAGAATTCTCCACATATCTCCTCCCTGCAGTGAGTTTTTCATGACCGGAGAGAATATAGTTACATATAAATCATCATAGGGAGGTGTGATTGCAGCCAGGTAGGGGTGTGCACCACACGCATCTTTTTAGCAATACAGAAATGTAAATAAGTAGAAGAATCTTGAAGTGAAGATCAGTGCATTTGCTTTTAAATGCTTATATATCAGTATGTTGTTTGGAAATAGAATTGCAGACCAAATGTTCTTGAATTCCTGAGCTTACTGCTGGCAGAGTGGGGGAATTAAAAATTTTATTAAGATGATGTTAAAAAAAAAATAGTGAACAGAGTTTGAGCATAGAAGTTTCTGGTTATCAGGGAATAACATACAGATTATCGAGGGTGCAAAGTTTGGTTTAAGATAAGGTGGCATGAGGAATACATAATCTGCAATATCCCCGATTGGGGGTAAAAGGTTGATGGGTCAAAGTACAGACATTGAGATATGAGGGTATGAAGTTCATAAAGTGGCTATGTTCGGGTGTGGATATGATGAGGATGGATTGACCCTCATTTGGTGAGATTTAATGTTCAGGGAGTTTATGGTTCCAGTTCATATGATCCAACGGAGAAGTGCATTTGCTTTTAAATGCTTATATATCAGTATGTTGTTTGGAAATAGAATTGCAGACCAAATGTTCTTGAATTCCTGAGCTTACTGCTGGCAGAGTGGGGGAATACTACACTTATGTCAAACTTATTTACAGTGAAGAAGGCCCCATTTTATTAAGATTAAAGTCAAATATATTTCTTAACTTAATAAAATGTATTTGAGGATGAAATCAATTTGAATTAAGTTTGAAAACAATATTGTAAAGATAATGAAATACATTCCTTGCTTTTTAACCATCTCATACTGTATAATATCTGTTAGGGACCCAATAGCTAGGAGGAGGCATAGTGAACAATAGGACCTTTCATGGAGGTATATAATGGACTCCCATTCTTGAACATAGTAAAGGTCTGCCCCACTACAATGAGACCCAAGCAACTGAGGGTACTTAATGCACTGGTGTGGTGCTTCAGTGTAGACACTCATGACAGCAATGGGAGGGGTGCTCCCATCACTGTAGTAAATGAATCCACTTTCCCAAAAACAGTCGCTAGGAAGATGTAAGAATTCTTCCGTTGACCTAGCACGGTCTACACCAGGGGTTAGGTTGATGTAGCTATGTCCCTGGGGGTGTGGATTTTTCACACACCTGACAGATATAGCTATGCTGATGAAAGTTTTCAGTGTAGACCAGCCCTTAATTGCCTAATTTATTTTAAATGGTCACCTACAGCATGTGTAAACTCTTTATGCAAAACAGTCTAATTGGCTACTTCAGCTTAAATGAATTCTATTTAACAATCTGTTCCAACTTGTATTTAGCTCAGTCCTCGTCTACACTAAAAAGTTAGGTCAACCCAGCTACATCATTCACCTAAGTCTCTATGTAGACAGCTCCAGGTCAACAGAAGAATTCTTTCATTGACCTAGCTACCGCCTCTCAGGGAGCTGGATTACCTATGCCGACAGGAGAACCCTCTTGTAGGCATAGGTAGTGTAGCACTGTCGTGTTTCTAGAGTAGATAAGCCCTCAGACACTCTGGTTTCCTTCCCCCAACCTGAAGCAGAGCTGTGTGTAGCACAAAAGCTTGTCCCTTACACCAACGGAAGTTGGTCCTGTGACGGGTTGGATCACAGAAACCCCCTTGGGAACTGCCACCTGATGTACCAAGACTACCCCTGCTCCTGTTTTCCCTGCCAGCTCAGGACTCCAGCACCCTGTCTTGCTGAGCCAGACACTTCCGTCTGCTCCAACACAGACCCAGGGTCTGAATCACTTGCCCCAAAACTGCAAGTTTCCCTGAAAACAGCTCACAGAAGTGTGCTTGTCTTTAGCACTCAGATACCCAACTCCCAATGGGGTCTAAACCCAAATAAATCCGTTTTACCCTGCATAAAGCTTATGTATGGCAAACTCATAAATTGTTCGCCCTCTATAACACTGATCGAGAGATATGCACAGTTGTTTGCTCCCCCAGGTATTAATACATACTCTGAGTTAATTAATAAAAAGTGATTTTATTAAATACAGAAAGTAGGATTTAAGTGGTTCCAAGTAGTAACAGACAGAAGAAAGTAAGTCACCAAACAAAATAAAATAAAATGCGCAAATCTATGTCTAATCAAACTGAATACAGATAATCTCACCCTCAGAGATGCTTCAGTAAGCTTTTTCTCAGACTGGACACCTTCCAGGCCTGGGCACAATTCTTTCCCTTGGTACAGCTCTTGTTGCAGCTCAGGTGATAGCTAGGTGATATATCTTTTGCATAAGGCGGGAACCCTTTGTCCCTCTGGGTTTCCACACACCCCCCTTACTGGAAAAGCACCCAGGTTAAAGATGGATTCCAGGTCAGGCGACATGATCACATGTCACTGCAAGACTTCATTACCCACTTGCCAGCACACACATATACAGGAAGACTAACAGGTAAACACAGCCATCTGCAGACAATGGTCCTGGTTAATGGGAGTCATCCAGATTCCAAACCACAATTAATGGCCCACACTTTGCATAATTACAATAGGCCCTCAGAGTTATATTTCATATTTCTAGTTTTAGATACAAGAGTGGTACATTTATACAAATAGGATGATCACACTCAGTAGATTATAAGCTTTGTAATGATACCTTACAAGAGACCTTTTGCATGAAGCATATTCCAGTTATATTATATTCACTTCTTATTATGTTTTTATAAAACCATATAGACTGCACAACGTCACAGGTCCAATAAAAGATATTATTTCACTTAGCTTGTCTCATATCCTGGGATAAACACAGCCACAATACTGCAAACATAAAGTTATGGAAGCCTGGTAGTGTCTCCTTAGTCAATGTTGTTTTAAGGGCTACCCTGTCTTATAATCCTTATTGTGACACCCACCCACCATATCTTTAACCTTAGATCTGAGTGAATGATTTTGTTCTGTGCATAACATACATTAGGGGGGAAACTTTTTCCAGAAAATTTCATAACTCTAGGAGAGCATTTTTACATATTAATTAATAAAAATTAGCACTTTTCAACATTTTGTTGCAATGCCTGATTTTTTTCATCCTCTTGTTTTCTCAGCATCAGACACATTTAACATCCCATATTGGCAGATGTATAGTTTAGTTTGCACACTTGGTCATAGCATTCTTTGTAAAGCTATTGCATTTGAGAAATAACCAAATTGTTGTGATTAAATGGATTTCTGTATAGGAGCCAGTTTGTAAAGGTAAATGTATGAGTCAACTGGCATTCAGGCAGCTCTAAATTGTGCTTGGGGAAGTGACCGACATACTGCTGAGTTCTGATCAGAGGTGCACAAAGATGACAAAAGCCTCCCTGGCACCTTACCCCGCACTCCTCTGTCCCCGAGTTGCCCTTTACTGTCCTTAGCTGCAGCTGTGAATTTGGGCTATATGTTTCAGTGAGAATTTTTCGGTTGGTCTGTTTTTTGTGAACTGCATGTAAAGGTTGATGTGAGAATTTATTTTTGTCACCGTAGGTTGTTATTTCCATAATTCTTAATGTTTGCAGGGGTTTGGTTGTGATGTTTTGTGGTTCTTTTATAAAGAAGTGTTTTAATATCTTGTCTTAATTTGTACTTATTTAGCAACCTTAACGGTAACCCTAAAAGGATTTTCTTTATTTGGGAATATACCACATATAAAAATACACTTTACTAACCTATATAGCATTCCTTATAGCATCCACTGTCAAAGGGTAAAGACACTGCAGGTGTGTATTTAGTGTGAAACTCTGTTCTTTCAGAAAACCATGAAATTTGTCTTTGTAATCTTCTGCAAACTAAATAATAATACTTGGTATCTAGAGTTATCCTGATAATATTTGTTGTTTTTATTTACTAATAAATAACATTATAGCATTGGTGTTTGCCTGCCATGCATAAAGGGCCAGATCCTGCAACCTTTACATAAAAAAAGAAGAGTAAACAACAATTGACTGGTTGTATTCTACCTTATGTATCTGTTTATTGGTAAGTCTTTATCCACTATGGTAGCTAGAATAGATGAGTCCTGGAGTTCATCTTTATATAACTTACTGTCCATTTGAAAATTATGAAAGCACAAACCTGCCTAATCCTGGATCTAATTATTATGCACCTTTATGTGTACTCATCTTATATTTTCTAAGTCATGGAGTTCTGAAAATAATTAGGAGACATTTTATGCAAAATGTGATAATAGAATAAAAAATTAGGAGTGTGACTGAAAATGAGCATATATGTTGTATAATAAAATCTTCACATAAACATTTTTTACTTTAATCGCCTTCTTCTTTTAAAAAATAGAACCCCCCTCCCCTTATCCAAAGTGGTTTAGCTTGCAGATTATTTCAGTGCAGCAGAGAGCTTTTTCTTTCCTTATAAGAACTGGTACCATCAATTAACCAAGAGACTTTACCCATGGATCCAAAGCTAAATGATATGATATTCCCATTATTCTTAGTTTCAAGATTGATTTCCATAATAGTTGTGTGTTGTTACAAATACTGACTTTTAGCACATGATGACTGAAAGGTAAAAGTAATAATGGTACAAATTCAGTGCTTTTAACACTTAAATATTTAATGTTGTAAATGGTTTTCCTGTTGTCATTCAACATGTGTTTAGGTAGGGCTGTGCATTTGAATTTCTGTCTACACCTATATAAACCCAAATGTGTTGATATTTGTGTAGATCCTAATAACAAAATAGTCATATTTATGTAGTGCCTTTCATCTCCAAAGCACTGTTCTCCAACTGTTTAATATTCATAACATCCCATGAGGTATGTAACTATGGATTATTAATCATGACTCTAAATATTATGTAACTTTTTGTATTTATGGGCTCTTTTTTCTTCTCCATTTTAAAGGGGCCAAAATAATAGGACATCTAGCCTTTCTATCATAGTTCCATCATCCAGGGACTGAAATAGCCTGAGAAGACCCAAACCCACTTGGCTTTTTCTTCTCTATTCTATAAGGCTGTATCGAGGAGTTAAAAAAATTCAAACAAAAAAAATACAAAATTTGAAATAAAAATACTAAAACTCATGCATTTCCTCCATGTTGTCAATGTGTGAATATCAACATTATTAATAGAAGGTCATTTCTTACCTTAATGTGGTTTCTCTAAGTCCTTTTATAACCCAGGATATGGGCTCAGTTCATGTGTAGAAATCAGATAACCCTCTGTTCAAAATGATACTTTACACAAAGGCTTTGATATTGGGCATCCAAAACTTTTGGCAAGAATGTCTATGAAATATCCTGTTAAAGTTCCTTCTCCCAAGTAATAATGCAAAAGGTGGTTCTGAGAACAGTTTTTGTTACTGAGGAATGACATCACAAACTTGATTTTAATCAGATGCTAAATATCTGAGAGATGATTTAGGTATTAAGGAATATTAGCTAAACATAGCCTTCTGTTGTGATTGGCCTCACCAACTATTGCATGAGCAAAACCCCTGAAGTTTTTAATTCATTTTGATTAGAAAGGGCAACATCAAATTAGGACAGGTAAAACTACTGCAGAACTCTACATAGCATAAGATCTGTATGAACAAGAAGTCCTCCTCTGCTCAGGAAAGCTGTACAAGCTGGGCGTATATAAAATTACAGCCACAATACAACTCAGGGCTGGTCTACACTTACCGGGTAGTTCGACGGCTGGCAATCGAAGTTCCGGGTTCGATTTATCGCGTCTGGTCTGGACGCGATAAATCGAACCAGGAAGTGCTCGCCGTCGACTGCGGTACTCCAGCTCAACGAGAGGAGTACCGCGGAGTCGACGGGGAGCCTGCCTGCCGCGTGTGGACCGCGTCTGAACCGTGGTAAGTTCGAAGTAAGGTATGTCGAATTCAGCTACGTTATTCACGTAGCTGAATTTGCGTACCTTACTTCGACTTGGGGGGTAAGTGTAGACCAAGCCTTAGTTTAGGTTCTCCAGTTTCAGGAACATTCCAGGTCCCATTGAAGTCCATACTAAAATGCCCAATGATTTCACTGGGGCCAGGATGTCACAATTCTGGTTTAAATAGCTAATGAGAGATACACTATGCCATCCTTCCGCATGTAACTTTTTTTTTTGCATTTATGACTGCTTGGTAATGGGGCAATCTGCAGGCTCCTGTATGTTTTCTCATTGATATGCTATACAAATACTCTATTTTGTCTTTGATAAGACTGTAACCTTCCTGTAATTTATCAGTGTTTGAGATGGAAAGAGGGACCAAACTAATATGTTGCTTATAAGATTTATATGGCAGGATTATTAATATATAAATCAAGTTGCTTTTGTATGTTCTGCATCCATTGAAGTATGCAAATCCCAATAGGGCTCCTATTCCTGCTTCTCTCTTTATTATGCTGGGTCCTGTTTATCCCTTTGAAGTCAATAGTAGTTATATATGCCACTGATGAGACAGTCAGGCTTTTAAAGTTTTAGGTTGGAACCTTAGCCGTGCTGAATCCAGCATGGGTTGGTGCTAAACTTGTCTCATAATTCTGAACCTGCCAGATTCATTCTTAATTTTTCCCCAAGGAATCTTTTGGAGTACCATCAGTTTAGCCATACTCTAAAATGTATTCTCCTGCCATGTTGGAGACACAGCAGGACTGTGTGCTGCATGGGAACTGAAAATGGCCAGTTCAGTATTTAGGGTTGGGAAGGAATTTCCCCCTGGGTCAGATTGGCAGAGACCCTGGGTTTTTTTTTTGCCTTCCTCTGCAGCATGGGGCATGAGTCACTTGCAGGTTTAAACTACTGCAAATGGTCGATTCTCTGTAACTTGGTCTTTAAATCATGATTTGAGGACTTCAGTAAGTCAGCAAGAGATTGGGGGTCTATTATAGGAGTAGGTGGGTGAGGTTCTGTGGCCTAAAATGTGCAGGTCAGACTAGATTATCATGATGGTCACTTCTGGCCTTAAAAGTCTATGATGTGTTAGCATGAATCATTGTTTGAGCTGAGTCTGAGAGCCCCTGGGCTGCCTGCCAGCGGCTCAGACTCCGTCTCCCTCCCAGTGCAGCGGCCGCTCCATCCCATGCAATTCCTGTCATTGCCGGTGGGGGCGCCGGCGGCTGGGCAGAGCTCCGCAGCTCTGCTTACGGCACGTGGCACGAGCCTGGCGACGGCGAAGGGCGTGACTCAGCAGGGCTTCTGGAGAAAGGGGTGGCTGCCTCCTGGCTCAGCCTACACGGTCAGCCCCAGCGGGGGGCACGGAGAAGAGAAGAGCCTCAGGCGGCAGTCTGGTGGAGCGGAGGAAGAAAGAGGACCCAGACGCCCCTGCGTTGGCAAGGTAAGCGCTTCCCCACACAGCTCGGCCTCAGGCACCTGTGCTCCTGCCCCCTTGGTCCTTGGCTGGTCCCTGCTCCCCTTGTGCGTGGGTGGCTGGAGAGGACAGCAGCCTGCAGAGCTGAACTGCCCCAGTGCCCCCCTCTCCCTGCTCCAGCCTCTGTCATGCCCGGTATCTGAGTTCAGGGCCACCCAGAGGGGGGGAAGTGGGGCAATTTGCCCCAGGCCCCGGGCCCCGCAGGGGCCCCCACGAGTATGTCGGAGGCTCCCCCTGCCCCACAAGTATGTCAGAGGCTCCTGGGAGAGGGGTAAGGGGCCGGGGCCAGGCACCCCCCCGACCCTATCCCCCACATAGCCCTGACCCCCAGCTCCAAGCCCAGCCCCTGTGAGCCCGGCACCCCCGAACCCAGAGTCCAGCACCCCACCCAGCCCTGGGCAACAGCAGCACCACCCCCAGGCAGCGACAGCCCATTGGTACCAGCCATCACCATCACCCAGCAACAGCCCATTATGTAATTGCAAATGTATACATACCATTACAGCTTTTAATGTTTTTAAATAATATGTATTTTCAAATTATTGAAAATTTAATTTTTGAATGTATTTCACTAGTTATTTTTTACATTTCCAAATACATGTTACTATAGTATTGCAACTTTTTTTTATGGAAGGGGCCCCCGAAATTGCTTTGCCCCAGGCCCCCTGAATCCTCTGGGCAGCCCTGTCTGAGTTTTAAGCCCTGCTGCTGTGTTATGCCTGCATAAATTATAACATGTTACTCTGTGACCGTGTATTGTGTATAATGTATGTGATTTATTTTTTTGGGTGGGGGGACGCGAGGTGAAAGTTTCGCCTAGGGCGCAAAATATCCTTGCACCGGCCCTGCTCCTAGGCAGGAGAAACTTGCAATTGCTCTCATTAAACCAAGGCTAGGGCTGCTAAGTGTCACACCTCTCACAGACCTGTCAAGCGCAGAGCTCTCAGGTGTGCCAGATTTGACAGGACATTCTGTATTTCAGCTGACTCAACCATCTGTAGAGTTGTTATGGAGGTTTGCAAGGCAATTGCGACTGTGAAGGTTGCTAATATCTCTGAAATAATAGCAGTCTTTGAGTGAATGGGCTTCCCAAACTGTACTGGTGCCATTGATGACACACACATGCCCATTCTCTAAACCACTCCCCAAGGTGTACATGAATATGTAAACTGTTGATTGATCTTCCTGCTGGAGTTGTCAGTCCTGCTCCCTCACGGCATGGTCGCAATGTTCCCTTTAATTTTTCCCATGCATGTGCAGAATGAATTTTGTTATTTGCACCAATATGGAGGTGATGTGTGGCGAGGGGTGGGGCCGAGGGGTTTGGAGTATGGGAGGGGGCTCAGGGCTGGGGCAGAGGGTTGGGGTATGTGTGGGGGGGTGAGGGCTCTGGCTGGGGGTGCAGGCTTGGGGGTGGGGCCAGGGATGAGGAGTTCAGGATTTGGGAGGGAGCCAGGAGCGGCGCCAGGGTTTTTGGCGCCCTAGGTGGGGGTCCTTCCGCGCTCCCGGTCTTCGGGGCACTTCGGCGGCGGGTCCTGGAGCGAGTGAAGGACCCGCCGCAGAATTGCCGCCGAAGACCCAGAGCGCGGAAGGACCCCCCGCCGCCGAATTGCCGCCAAGGGCGGCAAAATGCCGTCCCCCCAAATCCTGGTGCCCTAGGCGACCACCTAGGTCGCCTAAATGGAAGTGCTGGCCCTTGAGGGAGCTCAGAGCTGAGGCAGAGGATTGGGACACAAGAGGGTGAGGGCTCAGGCTGGGGCTGAGGGGTTCAGGGTGTGGGTGGGGGCTCCAGCTGGGAGTGTGGGCTCTGGGGTGGGGCTAGGGATGAGAGGGGTTTGGGGTGCAGGCTGCCCTGGGGCCGCAGCCAGGAGAGAGGACTCCCTCCAGCCCTCTCTCGCTGCAGCAGTGCTGGGGCTGAGGGGGAAGGGGGCCAGAGCCACAGGAGAGGCCCTTGATAGGTTGCTTTGCGGCTGCGCAGCTTAGAGGGAACTTAGGTCATGGGCAATGTATTTGGCTACCGTTCTCTCATCCCTCTCCAACATCCTCTCAGTTGCAGCTGCTTCTGTTGGTCCTGTTCCAGCATCTCCTTCTACACTTCCAAGAACTATTATGATCTGCTGGCAAAGTCCCTCTGCATCTCCTGGAGCGGTTTGTCTCAGGCCCTCCTTTTCCCTTGGAGGTTCGGGGCCCTCTTGCTGACAGTCCATGACATCCTGGGGGACAGCCTCACCTCCACCGGAGAGAAGGCTCTGAAATGAAGTGCAACACTCCATTGCTTTTCTGTCTGGGGGGAAAAATGAAAAACTACTCTCCTTTAACTTTCTGCTTCACACCGAAGAGAGTATTTCTCTGCTCAGAAACTGCTGTTTCCCAGTTCCTCCTGACTAAAAGAATGGTGAATGCTTTACACTATATTTATGTATACACTTCCCCAACCCTATGAAAGCCAATGTTATTGTTAGATATATCTCTATAACTAAACTGGCTTTTATGGGTTGGGGATGTGTATGGTACCTCTCCCAGCTTTGGGCTCTCTAGCTGGACTGGCTCAGGTTAATTGACTCGCTTTCCCCTGACTTGGGGCAGGGGGAGGAGGATGACTTGCCAGATGTGAGGGGCTCTTCTGAGAAAGGGGCAGGGGGGGGAGGTGACATGAGAGAGACTGTGGGGAAGGGTTGCCTGTGCAGTGGAGGGAGAGAGCAGACGCCCCCAGGAGGGGTGGGTGGGGCGCTGGAATGATTTATAGAATGGGGATACTGAGAGCCACTGACCCTAACTGTAAACCCGGTAGATCATAGACACACAGGCCTGGAACGGAGCTTGAGAGGGCAGCTACTCCAGACCCCTGCTCTCAGGGCAGGACGGAGTATTCCCTAGACCGTCCCTGCCAGGTGTCTGTCTAACCTGCTCTTAACAATCTCCAGTGATGGAGATTCCACCTGATGGAAACCGCTTCAGGCCCCTAGTTCCAGCACCTCTGTTGCTGGGACTGGAGCGTACAGGGCTGCGCTTGGCACGGCTCGGGCCCCACACAGCCCTGCAGCGTCTGGCCGTATGACGCTGGTGTCGGCGCTATAGGGAGGCTCGGTCCCGTCCCCTGAGGTTTTCTCACGCAAGGTGACCCCAGCTGTGCCTTTCCCGCCTGCTGGCTCCCAGCCAGCTCCGCTCTGCCGTGACCCAGGGGCCCGCCCTGCGCAGAGCCAGCACCTGAGCCGCGGGGAGCCCGGGAGCGCTGGGCCAGGTGGCTTTGCCCACGCGGAGGCAGCCGGAGCCTGTGGCTGGGAGAGCCCATTGCTCAGCGCGGGGAGGCGGCAGCCGCAGGCGGGGGGCGGAGGCAGGGAGCAGGGGAGGGGGCAGAGCAGCCGCCGCCTGGGTACGCAGGGAGCCGGGCAAACATGGTCGCTGCTCACGCTTCCCATTCGTCCTCCTCCAGCGAGTGGATCGCTTGCCTGGATAAAAGGTACCAGCATCTTCCCGGGAGCGGCGGCAGGAGGGCTGGAGCGGGCGTGCGAGGGGGGCCCGCTGTGCCTGCGGCCCCAGCTCCCCCCGATAAGCCCGGCTTACATAAGCAGCGTGCTGGTCGTAGGCAACCTGCCTGGGGGGAGCAGTGGGGCCGTTCGGGGGCTGCAAATGCCCCTAGGAGGGGTACATGCACCGGCAGGAGAGGGGGTTTAGTGCCATTGTAAGAGCCCAGCGGGTCTCGTTGCCGTGGGATTCTCTCTAAGTTCTCTGATCCTAAATAACATCAGGGTGGGTGCACTCTGGGTTAATAGCTCCAGTGGATGCTTTGAATGACTGCATATTGGGAATACAGCATAAACCTTCTTGTGAAGCTTTCAGTTAATAGACTGTAATGGTCTAAAAGTCAACCCCAGCTACTTGCCTTTTGAATGCCTAGGATAGGTGAAACCCATCCATTCGGTTTGTTGGGTTCATAGGCCCTGTTCCACATCTAGATGTAGGTTTGCATGAAGGAATCCCATCAAGATCATCCTTCTCTCCCCACAGATCTCCCTTCCATCATCCATGTGGGGGGAAAAAAGGAGACCCCCATTCTGCTACCCCTTTCACCAGGATGAAAAAAGAAAAAGATCCTCACCACCCTACACAGGCAGATGAAGGACCCTTGGCTTGTAGAGACTTGTATAAATACAAGTTTTCTCTGCAGTCTCTTTAAAGAGCACATCAATGGACTGTAATTGTTCCCAAAACACTGACAGGATAATTTTCTGTTGGATCAGATTGTAGGCCTAGTAGTAAACATTAAAACGGTTAGTATTTATAGTTTAACATGGATTAAAAGGTGATATGTTAAAACTTTATAAAATGTAAATAAATAGTTATTAAAAAAACACTTTTGTATTTCACACTGGGTGTTGGTGGAGGGAAAAACGTAAGTCCTATGCTGTCAGCAGCTGTGTGATGTCTGATTATATGGTAGGTGTGGGACGTTATACATTCCTTACTATATTATCTTCAGATTTAATTGATCGCATTACACTGCAAGCTTTAAAGATATCCAAGAGAATGTACTGCACTTAACAATATAGCAGATTATTGAATGCTTTTGTCAGTAGGAGTCATTTGGGCTATATTTTGGTTGGCCTTTTGTGTGTGCGCAAGGAATCTTCTTGTCCCTTCTACCCTTGTGCAGGTGCAAGCCATGGTGTCACTGGTATTAGAATCCCAAAGGAGAGATGGTTGGAGCACAAGTTGAGAGGATAGTAGAGCTCCCAGTCCAGGGTGGACTCCTCAGATCCCATAGAAGAATTCTGGCTGAAACAGCCTCCCTGGCCCACCACACCTACACAGTGCAGGCTGTTACTCAAAAGTATAACTCTGTTAAAAAATAATATACAGTATCTGTGAAAATTAGAACTACCGAGACAGAAATACAGATGAAACTGGAGTAGGTTGGTCAGACATATAAAATTATGGGCTACTTAAACTGAAAGAACATAAGAACATAAGAACGGCCGTACTGGGTGAGACCAAAGGTCTATCTAGCCCAGTATCCTGTCTACCAACAGTGGCCAATGCCAGGTACCCCAGAGGGAGTGAACCTAACAGGTAATGATCAAGTGATCTCTCTCCTGCCATCCATCTCCACCCTCTGACAAACAGAGTCTAGGGACACCATTCCTTACCCATCGTGGCTAATAGCCATCAATGGACTTAACCTCCATGAATTTATCCAGTTCTCTTTTAAACGCTGTTATAGTCCTAGCCTTCACAACTCCTCAGGTAAGGAGTTCCACAAGTTGACTGTGCGCTGTGTGAAGAAGAACTTCCTTTTATTTGTTTTAAACCTGCTGCCTATTAATTTCATTTGGTGACCCCTAGTTCTTGTATTATGGGAATAAGTAAATAACTTTTCCTTATCTACTTTCTTTACATCACTCATAATTTTATATACCTCTATCATATCCCCCCTTAGTCTCCTCTTTTCCAAGCTGAAAAATCCTAGCCTCTTTAATCTCTCCTCATATGGGACCCTCTCCAAACCCATAATCATTTTAGTTGCCCTTCTCTGAACCTTTTCTAGTGCCAGTATATCTTCTTTGAGATGAGGAGACCACATCTATACGCAGTATTCAAGATGTGGGCGTACCATCGATTTATATAAGGGCAATAATATATTCTCCGTTTTATTCTCTATCACCTTTTTAATGATTCTTAACATCCTGTTTGCTTTTTTGACCGCCTCTGCACACTGCGTGGACATCTTCAGAGAATTATCCACCATGACTCCAAGAACTTTTTCCTGATTTGTTGTAGCTAAATTAGCCCCCATCATATTGTATGTATAGTTGGGGTTATTTTTTCCAATGTGCATTACTTT
>NW_020664413.1:38278429-38290057 GCF_002925995.2 Terrapene triunguis
GGACTGGACTCGATGACCTCTCGAGGTCCCTTCCAGTCCTAGAATCTATGAATCTATGAATCTATGAAATCCAGGGAAAACATGACAGAGAGACCAAAAAAAAAAAAAGTCACAAAACCCTGTTGTGTTAAGAATTTTTCATTGTTACTGGACAGAATAGATCCTCAACAAGAGGTGAACCCACATTCTTGTTGGGTACTGAAATAATTTATCTTTTAAGGAGCCTGATCCTGCTGTCATTGAAGTCAGTGAGAGTCTTGCCATTGACTTCTATGGGAGCAGAAGCAGGCCCACTCTCTTAGCATTTTTCCATATGTCTTATCTGCATACATCTCAGTAAAAGGTTGCTAAATCTGTTCAAATGTGTTTAATGTATTCAGCCTATGGGCAGTCCTCCTGATTTCTTTTACCCCAATGTGTGTCGGTGAGAGAGAGAGAGTTCTATACTGACATTTTTTTTTCAAATCTTTAATTTTAAACGAATATACAGTATGTGTTCAGGGCAGGCTGAGCGTCTTTTACAGAATTCTATCATTTCACAAAACCAGAGTACAGCTTTTATTCTGTGGGTTTTAATTTGATTCAGACATCAACTCTTTTTAATGATGTGAAATGCTCACAACAATTAGATAACCCAGAGATTTCAGCTCTGTCATTATAATTCTGTGCTTTCCTATGTGTTCGATATAACCTGCAGTGCCTTAGCTGACTGGTATGTTTGACTGCAGGAGCAGATCACAGAGGAAATCATGTAACTTTGCTATCCTGTTGTGTCAAGAATGTAATGATCTTGGCTAAGCTGTTTATGAATTATTTAGATATGAATGGGTGTTTTGAGGGCATATTGTACATAGTTACTTTCTGATAGACTTTAGGCCTTCATTATTTAGATCTAACAAGAATAAAATATCACATGTGGAACACTGATCTTGCAGTCCTTAATCAGGCAACATTTTCATTTACAGGCAAGTCTCATCTTACGTGGGGGTTCCGTTCCGCGGTTAGCGTGTAAAGGGAAAACTGCGTATAGTGAAACACTCATTGAGTTCAATGGCGGGCAGAATCGCCCGCACTACAGATGCAGTTTTTATATTGTTGTTTTTCTTTTTTTCTCCCGTTTTTGCCGACCGCGCAAAGCTGAATTCGCGCATGTTAAATGCGCCTAAGATGCGACTTGCCTGTATTTCATTAGACTAAGACTGGACTATAGGGATCAGGCCAAAAATTTGATTCAGGCTTTCCCATCTGGCTCATTATATTTATGTTTGGGACCTAGCCAGCTCTTTATACCCTTAGTGATAATTGCAAACAGGAGTAGCGCTGATAGTGATTGTGCAGACAAACTAAAGTGGAGAGCTGGGATTTTGAAAGGGGAATACATGGTGATAGAAAGAAGGTAGTAGGAAGAAGAATGATCTCACTAATTGCCATCCTGGGCAATGTATCATTGCCTCAAGGAAGTAAGAACTTGATTGGCTTGTACTTAACCTGCCTGATCTATCTATACTATTGCTTATGACAACCATGTTTTATTTCTTTTAAAAATATATATTTATAAGACTATAAGGAAGCACTTTGCTTTCTGTGTATTTGTCTCTAATCCAGCTTTATATTTATAATAATTCCTTGGAAGCAACATCACAATGTTTCGCCCAATGTTTTCTAGTTTCCTGTTTAATACTCAGTCTTCTGACAGTGATAAATAAAAACAACTTTTCCTGTCTGTCACCTGACTAAGGCCATTTTACAACAACGGTAATTAATATTAATATAGGCATACTGTAATGTTGTAGCTCTTTGCATTTTATAAGGTGCTGTGCTTGAAAATACCCATACCAAAGGCAGGAGTAGCAAGGTACTTCAAGTAAACTCGAGAAGGTTTGTTTTTTGTAAGCACAAGATTAGGACTTTCATTTGCATCAGCTTCCATTTTTGCACATACAGGATTACTGGTCTTCCTTTCTACCTTCCCTTCTTTACACACCTACATAGGCAAAGTGAGTGCACAAGCATTATGTGCCTTATGCATCTTTTTAGGGCCCACGAGTGCACTAGCAAATGATGTGTGGTGTCTTCTCCTGCAACACCAGGGTTTTTCTTTTCTAGATACATCTGGAAACCTGTCTGCACTGGATGCATCTGCAGTTGTCTGTGTTGCTTCTTGCATATTGATAGGATTTGACCATTGAAGTCTTGTATTCCAAGCAAAAATCCACATAATTTTATGTCATCTCGTTTGCTATTGCTCTCACCTTTCCCTTTGTCCTTGATACCGACGGCCTGGTTGTCTTTTATAGTAAGGTTTGTTTTACGCTGCCCTCGCAAACATGTTGGCATTGTCAGAGCAATATAAAGGGTAGAGTTGGCTGGAAAATGAACTTTATTCCTATTAATAAATTATTTTTTGGACTGTCAAAAACAAAATAAAAAAACTAAAATGTTTCATTTTTCATATTTTGGGGTTTTTAAAAAAATCCCAAATACTTTCATTTTTTCATTGAAAATGAAAAAAGTGACAAATTTCAGTTTTGATTAAACCACATTTTCCAACAAATTGTAATTGGAAAAGTTTTAACCAAATCTAGTTAAGGAGTCTTAGCAGAACTGAAAGTTGTGTCCTCAAAAACAAAGTGGCCATCAATGATCTTTATTTTTCACTATTCTAGATGACATTATTTTTGTAATCATAGGAATGCAGGTCTGGAAGGGATCTCAAGAGGTAATCTAGTCTGTCCCCCATACTGAGCAATACCACGTATTCCTAGACCATCCTTGACACGTGTTTGTCCAACCTGTTCTTAAAAACCTCCAAGAATGGGGATTCCAGAGAAAGGTTAACTGTTTTTTCAAGATCACACAGCAAGTCAGTGGCAGAGACAGGAAGAAAACCCATGTCCCTCAGCAATCAGGCTTGTGCCATCTCCACGAGCTATAGAAAGTGCACTTCTCAAACAATTACTTCAGAAAGTGGTTCTGTTCAACTGCCAAACACCTATTGCTAAATTATTCTAAATGAGCAACAGGGACAAAATAAAATACCAGCCCAGCTGCCAATAAGAAACATACATAATAGCTGATATAAATTGGAAATCTACTACCCAAAATGCAAACTGGACACCATAGGCCTGAATAAAGACTGGGAGTGGATGGGTCACTACAAAAACTAATTTTCCCTTGCTGATACTCACACGTTCTTGTCAACTGTTTGAAATGGGCCACCTTGACTACATTGAACTCATTAGCACTACAAAAGTGATTTTTCCTCCCTTCTTGTCATCTGTTGAGAATAGCCCACTTCTACCTTAATTGAATTGGCTCGTTAGCACTGACACCCTCCCCACTTGGTAAGGCAACTCCCATCTTTTCATGTGCTGTATATTTATACCTACCTACTGTATTTTTCACTCCATGCATCTGATGAAGTGGGTTATAGCCCACGAAAACTTATGCCCAAATAAATTTGTTAGTCTCTAAGGTGTCACAAGGACTCCTCGTTGTTTTTGCTGAAACAGACTAACCCGGCTACCACTCTGAAACCTACCCAAAATGTGTATTTCCTAGAAACTACCATTCCCTACCCACGTTTATTCTTCATGCATTGAAATAAAATTCAAGCTCTCAGGTTTAGTCAAACTTGAAATTTGTACTTCATAAACTATTACATTTAAATTACTTGATAAATGTCAGACTGTTCATTTAAAAATACTGGCCCTGATTCTCAACTTCCTGACACCAGTGGCAGTGTAGTGCATTGACTTCAATGGACATCTAAGCACACTATAGAATCACAGATAGGTAGGGTTGAAAGGGACCTCGGGATGTTTTCGCATCTAGCCCCCTGCAGTGAGGCCAGACAAAGTAAACCTAGACCTTCCCTGACAGGTGTTTGTCCAACCTGTTCTTAAAAACGTCCAATGGTGGGGATTCCACAACCTTCCTTGGAAACCTATTCCAGTACTTAACACCTTGATGGTTAGAAAGCTTTTATCTCCCTTGCTTCAGAATATGCTGATTACTTCTTGTCTGACCTTCGGTGACTATCGAGAACAATTGATCACCATCCTTTTTTACAGCCCTTAACATATTTGAAAACCGTTATTGGGTCCCCTCACAGCTTCTTTTCTCAAGACTAAACATGTCCAGTTTTTTAAACCTTTCCTCACAGGTCAGGTTTTTTTAAACCTTTTATTATTTTTGTTGCTGTCCTCTGGATTCTTTCCAGTTTGTCCACATCTTTTCAAAAGTGTGGTGCCCAGAATTGGACATAGTACTCAGCTGAGGCCTCACCAGTGCCAACTAGAGTGGGACAATTACCTCCTGTGTCTTACATATTGACATTCTTGTTAATACACCCCAGAATACTAGCCTATTTTGCAACTGAATTACATTGTTAACTGGTATTCAGTTTGTGGTACACTATAAGCTCCAGGTCCTTTTCAGCCGTACTACTACCTAGCTAGTTGTTCCCCATTTTGTATTTGTGCATTTGATTTGTCCTTATCTTCATTTCATCTTGTTGATTTCAGACCAATTCTCCAATTTATTAAGGTCATTTTGAATTCTTATCCTGTCATCCAGTGTGCTTGCAACCCCTCCCAGCTTGGTGTCATCTGCAAATGTTATAAGTGTACTTTCTACTCCATTATCCAAGTCATTAATGAAAATATTGAAGAGCACTGGACCATGCAAGACCCTTGCGGGACTCCATAAGATACATCCTCCCAGTTTGACGACAAACTATTCATAACTACCCTGAGTATTTTCTTTCAACCTGTTATGCACCCATCGTATAATAATTTTATCTAGATCACATTTCCCTAGTTTGCTTATGAGAATATTATTTAGGACTGATACAAAATGCAAGATGTAATTTTCTCTTTGTTTTTGCATCTTGATACTTACTGTACATTACAGCTTATGTTGTGTTACTCCCTTTATTCTGTTGTCATTCTAACTGTATTTTGCATTATAGCAACTCTTAGTATTCTTACTAATTTTTTTCAATAGAGTTAATGCACATTAACATTAATGGCTTTAGTGGATGATCTTTGAATTAAACAGCTGTCAAAATTTATATATGGCAATGTAATCTTCCAGAAGTGATCTCATAGTTTCTGTAAAGTTAAAATATTTATTAACTTCAGCATTAAGCTAGACTATATATGGGTGCAGGTGCAATGAGGATAAAGCTCTGTTCATGGATTCTCATGGCTAGAGTTTATATCGGGATATTTTTGTCACTAAATCATATTGTTCGTTGTACATTTCAAACAATGTTTATCTCCACTAGTCTTCACATTAAAGTCCTCAAAATGTCTCTTACATTAAATGGCACATTTGCTTTATAATATTATCTAGCTCCACTCCGATCAGAAGGAATGGTAACTGTCTTTGCAAGCTCTAGTTCATATTTATGAGAGCTCGTGTTTAATTCAATGACATTTGATCTGTATTTTAGTTCTAAAGTGTGCATTATGTGGAAAGGATAGTTTCACAAATGAAACAGATAAGTTTCCTTATAATTTTAATCTCTCTTTAATATGGAGTATATTTGTCTTTTTCTTAAAGGTAATCTTATTATGAAAAAATAAAACAGATTTATATTTTCCTGTGCTTGAAACTCTTTTCCTGTAACTGCTGCACTATTCAAATAATGAATTTCTACCCGGAGATAAATCTCTATGAATGTCATTACTCAACAAATCTACTTTTCTCTCACAATTGTTACAGCTTGAATGCTGACCTTTGTGTTGGAAGAAAATTCTGTTTGTTGTTCAGCAGAATTGCCTGAATGTATACAGTGTTTGTTTCTATGCCAAATGTTTTTTCAAGGGACACTGCCAAGTAGTTTGAGCTTAAAATGTAGTGTGTTTAAGTTTTGCAATGTTAAAGGTGTTTGATACAAAATATTGTTTTTTATTGTACTATTCCCATTCAGTGTTGCAAATCCCAACACTTGAGTCCTGTGCTAGTGCTGATAAATCATTAAGTAAAAGTGGCTATAAAGAGACCCATCTTGCTTTACTTATCTCATTGAGTCAAATGGAAAACATAAGTAAACAAACAGCATACATGGAAAAGAGTGTTTTTTTCAGAAAGACAGTCTATGCTATGAGATGCTTACATCTAAACAACTGAGCGTACTGGTGTTTCCAATTCTCATGAGTTTATTGCAATTCTTGTGATATTTCATGTTTTTCATAAAGTTACAGCTCCTGGAGTCATGTGATGGATGATAATCTTAGGGTGGTTTTTTTGTTTTGTTTTTTGTTTTTTTGTTTCCTGGTGATGCGGGGAGGGGAAAAGCTTGAAAACATGAACCCTAAAGACTCAGAAACTGAATGCAAATTACTCTCCCCCCCCCCACGCTTTGTTATTTTAAAAACATCTGATGATTTTGGGAGGCCAAACTCAGCACTTTTTTTAGTGCTTGGGATTGGCAGTACTGCCACACTAGGTGCTGTGCACTCCTGGGAGGGGCTGAGTGCCCTCCATTATGTTAAAGTTAACACCATCTCCTGACATGACATCATATTTCAAGTCCCTTCTTTCATTCTGTCCTCGTATACCTCCCTCTCTCAGAACATTTATATATCCGAGAGCCAAAGGGAAAAATTAGCAGCCAGTCAATGAGCCCCAAAACTGTCTGGAAGAGAAACGTGCTTCATTGTTCTCCTACTCCCATGTGATGTAGGGGACGGAGAGCATTCTCCTACTGCTGAGATTCTGCTGCTGTTTCCTCCTTCCCTCCTCCCTGCCAGAAGGTGGTGGAAGTGGGTACGCAGGGCACAGAGAGCCGCATCTGGTAGAAAAGACTATCTCTGCTGCTTTTTGCAGCTACTTCAAAACAAAATACACCTCTACCCCGATATAACGCTGTCCTCGGGAGCCAAAAAATCTTACCGCGTTATTGGTGAAATCACGTTATATCGAACTCGCTTTGATCCACCAGAGTGCGCAGCCCCACCCCTCCGGAGCACTGCTTTACCGCGTTATATCCGAATTCGTGTTATATCGGGTCGCGTTATATCGGGGTAGAGGTGTATATATTCTAACATATCAATAAAATGAGCAGGGTTTTCAGCTGTAGTGGTTAGTTGTACTTGTCAGCTCATTCAGTTTGTGTTTATAGTGTTGGAAATAACTGTTGCAATTTTAGCCCATGGAAGGACTAGTTGTATTTGTGAAGGACCCTGTTGTGTCATTTTTCTGTGTCTAACAGATTGTAGACTCTTAAGGGCAAGGACTCTGATGATTTCTGTGTCTTGTACAGCACTGAGCAACATACAAATAATTAATAACAACACAGCCAAAATATTAAAATCTGTTTTATGAAAAGTGATACATGTTGTACACTAAGGGAAATACTCTCCCAGATTATGTACAGCTGAGTAGGAGCATCAACTCTCCCTTTTTGTGTTTTTTTTTTTTAACCTTGAACTTGTGTAGCTGTTTTTGAAGATATAAAATATTCTCTTTAAGTTATGCTTCTAGAGGGCTTTTTCTAATGTCTGTTATATAAACTTCCTTGCAAGGAGAAATGTCAGGTATGTTACCTGAGATCCTGATGATCAAATAAATCAAGGCTAAAATGTTCTTTAGAGGAGAGAGATTGACATAATTGAGCAGGGTTATGTCATTAGTAATGCTGCTGTCACATGTGTATGCATGCTGTGAAGTGGTTATGCAGTCTAACCAGGCAAGAAACTGGGGGAGAGAGGAATAAGAGGATGCAGGATATGAAAATGTTACTGTCAGATAAAATCTGTGCCATTGTTCTGAAGAGGCAAATTAATTATGTAATATAAATAAATAACGATTAAAGTGTTCAGTGGATAAGCAAGGCAAGAGAGTGTATAGTGGACTGATAGGAAAATACAAAATTCTGACAATGTAAGTTTCATCATCTTGTGATGGTGTTTTTTGTTTTTTTTTAACAATAATGTCCATATTGAAAAATTGCATGCATGGATCAGGGGTAGTCCTCTGACAGCCTTTTCCAGATTTACTCCCTTTGCCCCATCTTCAGGATCTAATAATATAAAGGAAGAACATCAAGGAGGCCTACATGCAATTTCCCTCATTTTCCATAATGCTGTTCCTGAACTGATCCAGAGAAGTTGTTACAGGATGGCACAAGATACTTTCTCTCCCCCCACCCCTCCAGGCCCAGGAGCAAAGAACCAAACCCAAATCTTGAACTGGGATGCATCCCATAGTGGTGTGTTATTGCATGATCTGTAGACTACCAGCCTGATTTTTAGTATTTTTTTTTTTATACTTTTCTATTAATGCTGAACAGTGTTAGCCTTCTCTGCCCATTTGTGGCTTCTGGGCTTTCAAGAGAAGTCTTTATCCCATCCATGATGTGCTGTTGCTCAGTTGTAAAGTTCCTTACTGGGAAGTCCCCTGCATACCTGGGGAAAATTGGAAAGCTGCCCCCCCCTCCCCCCAAGATGTTCCAGTTGGGAGATGAAAAGCTGTATTGTTAAGCTAGCAATGAAGACAAACTTCAACATTTCTTCATTTATATAACTTACATTTTATTTTCCCTTTTTTCTCTAAGTGGGGCAACAGCTCAGCACTTCCACTGCATCCTGGATATTCCCAAAGTTGGAAATAATCCTAGAAGCTACTAGATAGAACAAGGTTTATTGTTTGCTTTGTTTTGAACAAACAATTGGGCAGTATGAAGAATTGGACAATAGTAATAGGCAAACTACTAAAACGATTAGGGTTTTTAATTTCACTGTTAGATACAAATTGCAGAAATGCCTTGGATAGCTTCAGTCCATTTTCTGGGAGTGAAAACAGTATGTGAATTTGCAAATGCATTAAACTTTATTTTTAAGTGAAATTTTGTGTCAGAATCCTATGGTACATGTCAATGTGTAACCTAGTGTAGACTCAGAACTAATAGTTTGGAAGTTAGAACAACAAATATCGGAAAGAATCAATATTCAAACTTAATTCAGTTTTTAATGTCAGAAGATAACCTTCTCACCGATCTGAATTGTAATTACTTCTACACATTTAGACATGCTTTTTCTGGCTGTTTTTCATTCTCTTCCATGAGATGTGCCAGAAATTGGCTGAGAAATACTATGTGCAAAATATAATTTCTGCTACGCCCAGTCTGCACATTGACGCCACACAACTAGACTTAACTGAAAAATACTGTATGAAGAACCAGACTCCTGCTTTTTCTGGCTATGATGTTTTATCATCCTAGAAATAGATTGTGTCAATAAATATTGGCTGCTAATGATCACAAATTCTCCTTTGTGGACTTAGCCAAGCATTTTTCAGGTGGCAATTTCTAAATTGTGCTACCTCCACCTTTTTTGTTTGTTTGTTTTGTTTTGTTTTACTGCTTTGCTTTGTGACCACAGTTAAAGTTAGTATGCCCTTATAGAAGTAAAGCACTGCTAGAGTCTGTCACGTGAAGTGTTTCTATTGCATGTCTTGCAATGGTGGAATGGAACAGTATGCAGAACATGCTGTGCTTCAGAACTGTAGTTATTGCACTGTGTATATTGTAATACTCCCCTTCATTTGCCTTTTCGGGGAGGGGGGAGAGGAGAGGAGGGCGTATCATATTCTCATTATAGCATTTACATTGTTTTTTCTATTTCTCACTTCACTCCATTAAATTCTTTAAAGCAGTGGTTTGTGGACAACCGATGGTCAGCAGTGCATTGCTAGATGGTCCATAGGCCTTCTTTCTCTCACATCGGTTGAAGAGTCTGTCTTCAAGTGGTGATGCTATCTGATAGTTTTAGCCCAGTACAGGACTCTTTAAGGTTTGTTTAACACAAAGAAATGCTACTCTGTATGTTGTATGGGTGTTATGTCTTTTCTGTGCTGTGTTTCTTTGGTATAAATTCAGACAATCAATTAATTTATAGACAGCACCAATGTTTGTAGATTTCAAGGCCAGGAGGGACCCACTGTGATAATCTAGTTTAGTATAACACAGGCCATAGAACTTTCCCAAAAGAATTCCTAGAGCATATCTAAGAAGAGCAGCAAACACACTAAAAGATAGAGACAAATGCAAAGTGACATGAACAGATTGGAATGCAGAGACTGTGAGGAGTATTGATTAAATGTGAAGACCAACATCCTGGTAGAGGAAATAAACAGCACATAGATACAAAATGGGGAAAACATAACCAAGCAGCAGGGACACCATAATAACACCCAGATACCATGGTGATGAACATGGTATAAAAATTCAGGAAGGCGGAGTACATATCTCATTAGAGCAAGATTATTTTCATATTGTTGCCTTAAGAGCATTTTAATTTTACCCTCATGTAATCAAGCACCATAGTTACCTCAGGGAAAGGATGGAACTGGAATTGATGGAGGGGAAGAGAGGTTGGAGAGGATGTGGCACTTGACTGCCTAGATTCATGGATTTTAAGGCCAGAGGGACCATTAGGATCATCTAGTACAGTGGTTCTCAATTAGGAGTACTCTTACCCCTGGGGGTATGCAGAGGTCTTATAGCGGGTACATCAACTCATCTAGATATTTACCTAGTTTTATAACAGGCTACGTAAAAAGCATTAGCAAAATCAGTACAAACTCAAATTTTTATGCAGACAATGACTTGTTTATACTGCTCTACGTACTATATACTGAAATGTAAGTACAATATTTATATTCCAATTGATTTATTTTATAATTATATGGTAAAATGAGAAAATAAGCAATTTTTCAGTAATAGTGTGCTGTGACATTTTTATGTCTGATTTTGTAAGCAAGTAGTTTTTAAGTGAGGTATAACTTGGGGGTATGCAACACAAATCAGACTCCTGAAAGGGGTACAGTAGTCTGGAAAGATTGAGAGCCACTGATCTAGTCTGACCTCCTGCATAATACAGGCCACAGAACCTCATTTAGTAATTCTTGCATCAAGTCCATAACTTTTGTTTGAGCTATAATGTGTATCTTTTAGAAAGGCATCCAGTGTCAATTTACTTCTTAACCTTCACTGAAATGCCTTTTTATCAGTACTACTCTCATCAGTTCACAACACTATGGCTTCAACAGCAAGGGGAATATTTTCACTTCAGCAGTGGAAGAACATCGATGTCACAATACACAACTAAATTATCAGTGTTCAGGGTGGATTTGATTTAAATCAAATTTATTTAAATCATGATTTACATAGGGTTACCATATTTGAACTTTCAAAAAAGAGGACACTCCGGGGGGGGGGGGGTGTAGCCCCGTCCCCTAGCCACTCCCTCCCAATTCCCGCCCCCCTGACTGCCCCCCACAGAACCCCCAACCCATCCAACCCTCCCTGCTCCTTGTCCCCTGATCGCCCCTTCCCGGGACCCCTGCCCCTAATCACCCCCTGGGACCCCACCCCTTATCTAAGCCTCCCTTATCTTTGTCCTCAACTGCCCCCTCCTGAGACCCCCCCACCCTACCTGTCCCCTGACTGTTCTGACTCCTATCCACACCCCTGCCCCCACCAGATCCCCAGGACTCCCACGCCTATCCAACTGCTGCCTGTTCCCTGACTGCCCCCCCCCCGAACCCCCAACCCATCTAACCCTCCCTGTCCCCTGACTGCCCCAATCCCTCTCCACACCCCTGCCCCCTGACAGG
>NW_020664413.1:38290067-38298236 GCF_002925995.2 Terrapene triunguis
TCCCCTGACTGCCCCAATCCCTCTCCACACCCCTGCCCCCTGACAGGTCCCCCCAGAACCCCCACCCCATCCAACCCTCCTGCTCCCTGTCCCTTGACTCGCCGCGCTCCCTGCCCTGCCCCATCCCAGCTCACCTCCGCTCTGGCTCTGCCTGCTCCCCTGAGCGCGCAGCCGCCCCGCTTCTCCGCCCCGCCCCCGGCTTGCCTCGAATCAGCTGTTCGGCGGCAAGCCTGGGAGGGAGGGGGCGAGAAGCGGAGCAGAGTGGCGCGCTCAAGGCAGCAGGCAGAGGCGAAGCGGAGGTGAGCTGGGGCGGGAGCGGTTCCCCTGTGCCCCCCGTTACCTGCTGCGGGCAGCCCTCCCCGCGCCCCCCTGCCCCAGCTCACCTCTGCTCTGCCACCTCCCCTGAGCGCTCCGCTTCTCCCCCCTCCCTCCCAGGCTTGCCGCGCAAAAGTCTGGGAGGGACGGGGGTGGAGGGGAAAAGCGGCGCGCCCGGGGGAGGAGACGGGGCCTGGGATTTGGGAAAGGGGTTGGAATGGGGGCGGAGCCGGGAGGGGGCGCGAGCACCCACTGGCGCCGGCTACAGTCAGTGCCTATGCCCCACGCAGCGCTGCCGGCGTGCTGAAGCTGCAGGGGAGGGGGAAGCGGGGGAGGGGCTTTTGCTGCCGGAGCGGCCTCAAGTGAGCGGCTCAATCCGGCGCGGCTGCCCTGTCAGACGCTTTTGGGTCTTTAGATAGCCGTCCGGGGGGAATTTGTAAAAAGCTAAAAATGTCCGGGATTTCCCCCCGGATGGCTATTTAAAGACCCAAAAGCCGGACATGTCCGGGGAAACCCGGACGGATGGTAACCCTAATTTACATCACTAGTCAGGAAGACTCGATTTAATCATGGTTTTCTACATAAAAGTGCATTCTTGTTGGTTGTCATAACCTTAATACATATTCTTCATAACTCAGAGATGTAGGTTTAATTTTTAGAAGGTACACACTATACATTTTTAAACGGTGATTTATTTTGAAAACTTTTCAGATTAGTTTTACAGCTATATCAGAAAATGAATGATTGTTTGGTTATTTCATTTACCTTTGGTAAATGAAGCAGATATTTATGAAGTCCTTGGGAGGTGAACTATCTCCAATTCAACAGGTTAATCATTAATATTTGGAGGATTTTTTTGCCATGCTATATTAGGAGGAGAACATCACGAGACAGACATTTAAATTGTTTTATTTAACTAAAACAACAATGTTAAGTATTCTGGATTTTTTTTCTTCAACAGCAAACATATAATATTTTAACAAAACAAGCATATGTTCCTCGCTTCTCACATTTATCTCCAGACCTCTTCTCCTTGTCCAGATCTATTCCGTCCCCAACAATCTTCTATTCACTGAACTTTTTGAAACTTTGCACTTTTAGAGAGAGGTAAGGGATTGACTCTGTGTACACAAATTTGTAGAGGGACAATAGAGTTGAGGTCTGTTATTTCTCGCCTCTATATATTTATTTATTTATTTATTTTATGTATTTATTTATTTAAAAACATGTTTGCTGTTAACAAGCATGTTACCTCTGGAGACACAAATCCAGTTTGAGAACTACAAAACTAAGCATCTCTGATGGTATCTTCTAGACTGAGCACTGAGTCCCATTGGGTGGATAGAAAGATTAACCTAAATAATCTATACAGAAGCCTGTGGAACCCCATAAAATTGGGTCCCTAATCCATGAACTATTGGAACTCACTCACAAAACTTTTCTTAAACATAACATGAATATATTGTCTCATACTATAGAATTAGAATTTATAATCCCTATTCCATTATGAGATATATTAGAGCTACAAAAAGAACAGGAGTACAAATTTGTTAGTCTCTAAGGTGCCACAAGTACTCCTGTTCTTTTTGCGGATACAGACTAACACGGCTGCTACTCTGAAACCTGTCATTAGAGCTACAATGAATCTTAGTTAAAACTATATTTAGATATGGTTTTTCCTCGAGAAGCATTTTATCAAAAAAAAAAATCCGAATTTATTTATTTACTTTAAATAATTGATTTTTATCCACCCCGTCAGTGTTCCTTTTTAGATTGATATGAATGAGCCCTGCACTTGAAGCATAGAGCTAAACGTGATTGGACTCACATCTGCCATTAGTTTTTCCTTTCTAATTACTGGATCAATTATTAACTTTCTAAAGACAATGTCACAATAGTATTTAGTTAGATCTAACATTAAAATCTGCTTTATTTATTAATATCAAATCAAATCTTCAACTCCTTAATAAGATAGCTTGAGAAAGGAAGTTAATTTATTTTATACTGTATTGACATTGTTCCTTGCTAGGCGGCTTGTACTTAGAGAATAGAAAACACTTGGTCATACATAGATTGTTAATATTTAATTTCATGATGATGATGATTTTGTTAAAAGACTTAAGTGGTCAGAGTGATCAAACCTGAGTTTCACTAGTGTTTTAAGGAATAAGTAATTGAAGGTATGGCACTTAACTAGCTCCATTATAATTTGCTATTAAGTCAAACCATTCTTCCTTCAAAAACTAGTGTTATTGTTAGTTTATAAATGCTTAATAAAATTAGCTTAAGTAAAACTACCATTGTTGTTATTGGACTGAAAACTGCAGAGATGTACTAAAGCTGTGGTGGAGCCCGCCATGCTTCTCCTTGCCTCACTGCTACAGAGGCCGCGCTGTAGAATGGGCACTGTACAGAAATTTGGGTGCAGTTACAGGGGAGGGTTTAGTTAAGGCAGACCCCTCACATCCAAAGTAATATATCTAGGAGCAATGCATGCAGACTATGCCTCCAGAATAGGGGACTGTATTCTGGAAAGTAGCGACTCTGGCATGGTGAATAAGCAGCTCGACCATCAGCTCCCAGTCCTTAGCTGTGTCAAAAAGAGCTAATGTGATCTTTGGATATATATATGGGAGTAGTGAACAGGAGCAGAGAGGTGACTTCACCTCTCTGAACAGCATTGGTGAGACTGATACTGGAATGCTGCATACAGTTCTCGTGTCCACATTTTAAAAAGGATTTGGAAAAACTGGAGAAGGTGAAGAAAAGATCTACCAAAATGGTCTGAGGCTGAAGGAAATGCCTTGAGACTTAAAGAACTCAGTCTGTTTGTCTTATCAAAAAGAAGATTGAACAGGTACTGACCATTGCTGCCTCAGAGTTCCTCTCCTTCCGTGACGATGATCTTTTGAGGTATAGTATGATGACCTTATGAAGCAACAGGCAAAGACTAGCTTTGTTGGAGAGAGAACTTTCCCTGGAACTGGTCCAAGCCTATGGCATTCATAGCCAGACAGAATAAGAGAGACCCCCACTCATTGCATTCTTAGCCAAATGTAAAACCCATCTCTTTGGCTTGTGGCAACCCTTTTCAACAAATGAGCATTCTCACGCGTTGTCTTTAAAAAAGCCCAACAAAGCCGTTAAGCTTGTTCCTGCTAGCGGGGCTGGAAGAAAGATGTTTCTTCTTACTTTTCATGAAAGGTGCTCAGATAACAATGGTAGGCAATTTTAAAAAACCTAGATTGCCTGCTAACCCTTCTTGCTTGCGTCTTCTCCCTTGATATCAAACAACAACAAAATAAGGCTGCTGGTCCCATATGGAGCCCACGGGGCTCTCCAGGGATGCAACTTACATATAGCAAATTGTGGGATCAAGGCATTAAATATTTTGAAGTACCTTGTTCCCAGCACTATGCTTTCCCAACCCTTCGATACCGTCCTCTGGTTTGTAAGTAGAACTGGGTGAATGCTGCAAAAAATATAATGAAATATTAATTTGACTTTTTAAGCACGTTTGCTTTGATTTGGTGTTTATTTTTTTGTGCCTGTGTAACCTACCAGTGTTTCCAACACGGAAGGAAGCAAACTACTGGAGGCAAAATTACACACATTTATTTTAAAAATTGAGAAAGTAACTTTGACATGAAGAGTTTAGGGCTTCTGTGGGGAAAGTGTGTTGTGCTGAGAATTATTATCATTGTCTTCCCTTTCCTTGTCAACCTTTGCTGTTAATGTTGGGGTAATGTTGGTGTTCCAAGTGCCAGCATGGTGTAGGTAGGGTTCTAGTATAAATGGATTTTAATTCTGTTTTCAAGCTGCACTTCCTAATATTCTTAAAAGCATTTTGACAAGAGAATTAATACTTATTAATAACTGGCAGCTAGTGCAAAGATTAAAAAAAATAAGGAGGGTGAAAACCTTGCTTGAAAGAATTTAAAAGGGAGCAATTGTAATTGACTGTGGTTTGAAGAAGGTAAGAGGATATACCTATGGTAGTAGGTAAGAGGATATTGCTATGATGTAGAAGCAACTGTATACACCAGGGGTGGCCAGAAGTTAATATGCGTCTCTTTGCATAGGCACTGACTCCACGGCTGGAGCTACAGGTGCCAACTTTCCAATGTGCTGGGGGGTGCTCACTGCTCAACCCCTAGCTCTGCCACAGCCCTGCCCCCACTCCACCTCTTCCCTCCCCCTCCCCTGAGCCTGCCATGCCCTCGCTCCTCCCCCTCCTCCCCAGAGCCTCCTGAACACCACGAAACAGCTGAGGGGGAGGTGCTGATCGGCGGGGCTGCCAGTGGGCAGGAGGCACTGGGAGCGGGGGGTGGGGAGCTGATGGGGGGGCTGCTGACCTATTACTGTGGCTCTTTGGCAATGTACATTGGTAAATCCTGGCTCCTTCTCAGGCTCAGGTTGGCCACCCCTGATATACACCATAGAATTATTACTCTCATCTGTATTAATAAAGGTAAATTGGAATGTAAATGAGGATAGAGGATTTAATCCCTCCCAGACACAGTTTAATAAGAAATGGAGGGCCAGTGAGACAATGTGAGAGGAGAGGGATATGGTATTCCTCACTGGGGCCAGCATTGAATGACCAAAGAGGAACACCAGAAATCTCTTTGCAGGAAGAGCACTTAGGCCTGGTCTACACTAGGCTTTTATGTCGACTTTAGCGCCGTTATATCGAATTAACCCTGCACCCGTCCACACCAGGAAGCCATTTAGTTCGACATAAAGCTCTCTTTAAATCGATTTCTGTAATCCTCCCCAACGAGAGGAGTAGCGCTAAATTCGACATGGCCATATCGAATTAGGCTAGGTGTGGATGGAAATCGACGGTAATAGCTCCGGGAGCTATCCCACAGTGCACCACTCTGTTGACGCTCTGGACAGCAGTCCGAGCTCGGATGCTCTGACCAGCCACACCCCCGGGAAAATTTGAATTCATTTTCATTTTCCTGTCTGGGCAGTTTGAATCTCAGTTCCTCTTTGGACATCGAGGGGAGCTCAGCAGCAGTGGCAACTATGCAGAGCTCTCCAGCAGAGATGGCAGTGCAATCTAATAGAAAGAGGGCCCCAGCATGGACTGATCGGGAAGTCTTGGATCTCATCGCAGTGTGGGGCGATGAGTCCGTGCTTTCAGAGCTGCGCTCCAAAAGAAGGAATGCTAAGATCTACGAGAAGATCTCCAAAGCCATGGCAGAGAGAGGCTACAGCCGGGATGCAACGCAGTGCCGCGTGAAAATCAAGGAGCTGAGACAAGGCTACCAAAAAACAAAAGAGGCTAACGGACGCTCCGGATCCCAGCCCCACACATCCCGTTTCTACGAGGCACTGCATTCCATCCTGGGAGCGGCCGCCACCACTACCCCACCCCTGACCGTGGACTCCGAGGATGGGATCATGTCCGCGGCCGGTTCCTCGTCGGACATGACAGCGGACGGGGAAGATGAAGAAGGAGATGAGGAGGACGAGGCAGTCGACAGCGCTGGCACCGCTGATTTCCCCGACAGCCAGGAGCTCTTCATCACCCTTACCGAGATCCCCTACCAACCGTCCCCATCCCTTACCCCGGACACAGAATCAGGGGACGGATCAAGCAGTAAGTGCTGTAAACATGTAAACATTTATTTAAAACAGAACGGTAATATTTATACTATTAACAATGTACATTTATAAAAGTTCTGTAAACTAGTAAAAAAATAATCAGGTACAAAACAGGAATATTTACAAAGGTAACAAATGGGTTTTCATGATTTCTCTGTCTTGGGCTCTTCTCAATTTAGTCCCAAGTGTTTTAAAAAATTTTCACAATGTCCGTTACTCCATGATTCCCAGGCCCAAGACGCTCCACTCCATAGTCCCAGTGCACCTACGCGAAAATCCGGTCAATGTGGCCGGGGATCGACGAGAAATCCTCGTAGGAGAACTCCTCGTAGGTCTCGTGGAGGTAGAGCTCAAGCCTGTTGATCAGGTTCCGGGGTAGGGCGATCTTAGTGGGCCCTCCGTGGTAGCAGACATGCCCCCTCCACGCCACAATCAAGTACTCCGGGATCATGGCCCGACATAGCATGGCGGCATACGGCCCCGGTTTCTGCATGCTTCCCGCAGCATGCGTTCTCTCTGGGTGTCCGGGATCCTCAGGAGGGTGATGTCGCTCATGACGCCCTGCTTTGAATTAGGGAGGGGACTGTTAGTATTGGGACTGCTTTACAGCCACGCGGTGGAGGGAGAGGGGCAGCATACAGGGATCTTTCCCTGGGACAGCCGCGAGGGGGTGGGACAGGGGCAGAGTTGATGCTGTCCTGATTGCTGGCAGCAGAGACTGGCATTGCTTTCAATGTGAAAGGAGGCCAGTGCTACTGCTGGAGTTTTAAGCAGCCACAAGTCTGCGGCTTACCATTATTGCCCGCTCCAGAAGTTCAGGTCTCCAGCCACAGTTCTCTGAACAGTCCAAGACCTCCGCAAGTCCACAGGCACTGAAGGCGACGGCCGAAAATTCGACCTTGTCCTGAGTGCGCATGTGAGAGGTGCAGTGCATGGTCTTGTTCACAGAGAAAGACTAGGTTCTTTGTATACAATTTCATTTATCTGTCTCAGGAATTCACTCCCTTTTCACAATTCACACAGACACATCTGCGACTGTTTCCCAACCCAGCCTCTCAGCACACTCCCAGAGGCTAGCGCAGATTAGGCGGAGGAAGAAGAAGACGCGTGAAGACATGTTCTCAGAACTAATGGACTGCTCCCGAGCCCAGGCAGCCCAGCAGACACAGTGGAGGGAGAACTTGTCACAAATGCACCGAGCAGTCATGGAACGGGAGGAGAGGTGGCGTCAGGAGGACCAACAGGCTACTGAAAAGCTGCTTGGACTAATGAGGGAGCAAACGGACACGCTCCGGCGCCTTGTGGATGTTCTGCAAGACCGGAGGCAGGAGGACAGAGCCCCGCTGCAGTCTATCTGTAACCGCCCTCACCCGCCACCAAGTCCCACACCACCCTCACCCAAACTCCAAAGAAGGAGGGGCGGCAAGGGCCGTTAAAACTTTCAGTCAACCCCTGCAGACTGCTCTAGCACTAGAAGGCTGACATTCCCCAAAATTTCATAAGTCCTTTCCCACCCACCTCACAGAAGCCCCCGTCCAAGTTTCACACCCCACGTTTCATGTCTGGTTCGCAATAAAATGTTTGTTTCTCTCCATTACTGTTTCAGTCAGGTTCTTTTGAGGGAGAGTCTGTCTGGAGGGGGGGAAGGGGCTTGGTAATTGGACAGGACAGTGACCTTTAGCAGGGTACAGAGGCGGTGTCAGGTCCAGCATCAGGACACATACACAGTGCAGTCACTGGTTACCCTGGTCAGTCTGGGAGGTGTTTTTCATGTTCTCCATTGAAATAACCAGTCCACCAGTGCGGAGCCTGTCATTCCGGGAGTTTAGAAGCATCATTTGCATCAGAACACTGAACCCGCCCCCCGCCACAGTCTGCGTCCCCGGTTTAAAATATTCCCGCGAAAACAGCAATACAGACAACGCTGTTCATTAACAAAATCGAAATGATTTTATTTTTTGGGAAGGGGAAGGGGGTGAAGGGGGTATGTAACTGGAGAGGATAGTCAAAATGAACTGGGTAAAGAAACGGGGGCAGGTTCAGCTTTTCTGTCCACAAACTGAAAAGTCACTGGTTGCCCTGCTCACTCAGGAACCTAGCTTTCAAAGCCTCCCGGATGCACAGGGCGTCCCGCTGGGATCTTCTAATGGCCCGGCTGTCTGGCTGGACGTAATCAGCAGCCAGGCTATTTGCCTCTAGCTCCCACCCCGCCATAAAGGTCTCCCCCTTGCTCTCACA
>NW_020664413.1:38298246-38305000 GCF_002925995.2 Terrapene triunguis
GTGTCCAGGGCGCCAGTATAGGGCTTCATGAGCCAGGGCATTAGCGGGTAGGCTGGGTCCCCGAGGATGACTGTAGGCATCTCCACATCCCCAAGAGTTATTTTGTGGTCTGGGAAGTAAATACCTTCCTGCAGCCGTCTAAACAGACCAGAGTTCCTGAACACACGAGCGTCATGAACCTTGCCCGGCCATCCGACGTAGATGTTTGTAAACCGTCCCCGATGGTCCACCAGTGCTTGCAGCACCATTGAAAAGTAGCCCTTTCTATTGATGTACTGGCTGGCCTGGTGGTCCGGTCCCAGGATAGGGATGTGAGTCCCATCGATAGCCCCTCCGCAGTTTGGAAATCCCATCGCGGCAAAGCCATCTATGATGACCTGCGCGTTTCCCAGGGTCACTACCTTTGGGAGCAGTACCTTCACGATTGCCTTGGCTACTTGCATGACAACAACCCCCACGGTAGATTTGCCCACACCAAAGTGGTTCGCGACTGACCGGTAGCTGTCCGGCGTTGCAAGCTTCCAGAGGGCTATGGCCACTCGCTTCTGGACAGTGAGGGCTGCTCGCATGCGGGTGTCCTTGCGCTTCAGGGCAGGGGACAGCAAGTCACAAAGTTCCAGGAAAGTCCCCTTCCGCATGCGAAAGTTTCGCAGCCACTGGGATTCATCCCAGACCTGAAGCACTATACGGTCCCACCAGTCCGTGCTTGTTTCCCGGGCCCAGAATCGCCGTTCAACAAAATCCACATGCCCCATTGCCACCGTGATGTCCTGGGCGCTGGGGCTCGTGGTTTCTGACAGCTCTGTGCCACTCTCCGACTTCAGGCTCTCACGGCGGTGCCGTAGCCTCCTCGCCCGATTTCTCTGCATCTGCCTCAGGGAAAGGTGTATGATAAGCTGCGAGGTGTTGAGAACGGCCACAAGTGCAGCGATGGTCGCAGCGTGATCCATGATCGCAGTGCTGTGGCGTCCGCGCTGTCACTGACCAGAAAAGTGCGCGAACTGATTTCCCGCCGGCGCTTTCATGGAGGGAGGGAGGGCGTTAGTGACGGACGGATGACGACAAATTTTTTTTACCCAGAAGGCATTGGCGGCTCGACCCAGAATTCCGATGGGCAGCGGGGACTGCGGGAACTGTGGGATAGCTGCCCACAGTGCACCGCTTCCAATATCGACGCTCGCCCCCTTAGTGTGGACTCACAAAGTCGAATTACTGTCCTTAGTGTGTCCTTAGTGTGGACACACACGTTCGACTTTGCAATATCGATTCCACATATTCGATTTAAGTAAAATCGAATTACCCTCGTAGTGTAGACATACCCTTAGAGTGTGCACATTGCATTGTGGTGAAAGAGGGAAACAAATACATATATATATATAAATTAAGCTAAACTTTGTCCCTTTTTAGTCATGCTATTTCCATGTATTTAAAAGAAATTAGCATTTTGGTCAGTTAAATTAACTGATTTGTGGAAGCACTAGATTCAGCGGGTAGACGTGAAGGGCACTGAAAATGATTTAAATTTTCCAGACCTCTTTGTACAAGAATAATTTCAGCACCTAATTTCCAACATAATTTCATAGAAACATTAAAATTGCCATACTATTGCAGACCAGTGGTCCATCTATTGCAGTATCCCACTCTAAAAGTGGTCAGTTTCAGTAGTTCCACAAGAAGATGCAAGAAACCTTGTACTGAATCTTCCATAATTGTCCTTCCTAATGCCTTCAATTAGTGGTCAGTTTATTCTCTGAATTACAGAGTTTTATAACTACATTTTAAAATGTTCTAGTAAAGTAACTATGGATGTTCACATTAGCCATGTAAATGTCAAATTGTTTTTTGAACTTACTAAGCTCTTGGGCTCAATGCCATCTTGTGCCAGTGAGTGCAACAGTCTTGCCCTACCTCCAATTATTTTCACTCCCCGTTGTAGGATACCTTTTATTTATGCTGTATCTGTTTAGAGATAGGAGCACTTTCATTTTTTTTCTTTTTAATGAAGTTGTTCATATCCAGCTTGCATAACTTGCATGCTTTTATACAACAGCATTTTATTTTTCTTATACAAAGAAAAGGACAGAAGAGGTGGAGCAGAGGAATGGATTTGTTGGAATCATTTGTGTTTCTATATGTATGCAGAAAACTGAGTTGGAGATTCAGAAGTGCCCAGTAAAATCTAAAAGAGCGGGGTGGGTGTAATAGTTACTGAGCATGCTTACTAGCATTCCTTAAAGTAATATAGAAAACCTCCATTATGGCAAGCAGTTCTGTATGTCTGATGTATCCTCAGTCTTCAGAGCTGGGCCAGGACTCTAGGTTTATAGGTTTCAATGCCATGTTTACCCCTTGTTCCTCACATTGTGGTGTGGTTTTGGTTTTGCTCTTTGTTTTAGTTTTAAGATTGCAAGCTCTTTCGGGCAGGGACCATATCTTCATAAATATTTATACAGTGCTTGAGACAATGGGGATTCAGTTGTGACTGGGGTTGCCAGGCACTATGATAATAATAATAATAAAGTTGGATATAGTGGTTAGGTGATTTGATTATTTGGAATGTCTGCAAGGTTGTTGCATGCACCTACAACCTGCATTTAATGGGCTCACAAATATTAAACATTTTTTAACTAATAATCTTAGTTTTGGTGTATGTGGGTGAGAATTACCTGTTTCTGTGACAAAGCCTTTATGAGCCATTCTTTTTCTCTTCATGCAGACCATTGGAACGTTCCAGTGAAGATGTAGATATTATATTCACCCGACTGAAAGAAGTGAAAGCTTTTGAGAAATTTCATCCAAACCTTCTCCAGCAGATATGTCTCTGTGGATACTATGAAAATCTGGAAAAGGGAATCACATGTAAGTTGTTGTTTCATAATATATTAGACCAGGATTCCCTTCTAGGGACAGATAAGGCAACAGTATATATGGGGAATCCTGTTGAAGAAATCTACATTGCTGGGACAGAGTTGACTGAACTTCTATATGACATAATGCAGTTCTACTCTGAGTCCCTGGAGGCAGTGTTCCCTAGTGGATAGAACACTGGACCAGGACTCTGCCACTGGTTGGCTGGGTGGCCTTGAGCAAGTCCTGTCTCCTTCTGGTGTCTCCATTACCCTGTCTGTAATTGGGGATAATGATGCTTACCTCCTTTGTAAAGTGCTTTGAGATGTACGGCTGAAAGGCAGTGCATAACAGCTAGGTATTAGTATGTGACCTGCAGTCTCCCTTGTTAATACAGAAGCCTTCAATCTTGCAGCAAGTTGCCAGTGCAGCATTAGCTTGCGCAGACTTTTAGAACAGAAAAGATGCCACAAAAATACCAAAACAGCAAGCAGTAAAAATAAGTTATTTGTCTAAAATTACTTTCAGAGAAATACATATCCGATAGATTTATAATGTGTACACAGCATGAACACCATTTAAAGTAGGTATTAACACAAAAATGGTGATCTGTGCTACAGAAATTATTCACACAAACATTGACCTATTGCTTTTGCAGGCTTGTGTGCCTTTGCTTGGTCCTTTACAGTCATAAGATGGATTTTTTGTGTTTTGTTTTTGGTATACATCTAATTAATGTATCTAGACCCATTCTAAAGCACACATCAATATAGTACATACATCCTCTATATTTTACTTTAATATTAAATAGCATGAAATAAAGTTGATTCTCAGCATAAACTTTATTAAAGCACAAGAGGAATCCACAAAAGTAGCATTGTAGATAAATATTTTAAAAGTCTTTTCTCAAACAGAGTTATAGGGACCATCCCCAGAAAGAGAGAAGTGAATTATCTCCTTGTATTTCTCCTGATAAGGGTATTTTCTAAATATCTTTGGTTTCTATTCTCTATTATTTTTCCTGATGGGAATCAGATAATAGTAGCAACATAACAAAGACATGTGGATCTCACTGTAATATAAAGTTCCATTTAGGAATGGTTAATAAAGGGTTAGCAAATGATCAATAGATGTTATAAGCATATTACAGATATAAATAGAATGTGTTATAAATTATTATACGCCATGGTTATAAGCAACCTACTGATCTGTTGGACTGTATAACTATCTAAAAAAATTGATTAAGCATTTATTAAACATCTGTTAATAATTTATTAACCTTTTATAAAAATAATTTTAATATAAAGTGTGACTGATGGGGGGAAGTCAATAAATATTTCAAATTTCAGAGGCACCATGGTAAACGCAAGTTCAGAGGACCTTTTTATTAACTAGGATAGCAGAAAAAAGAAAAGCAAACAAGAAAGGTGGCCTGAAACATTGCTATATATTTTCATTTGTACTGAGATTCTATGTATGGATACCCTAAAGCTGGTATGCTGCGGTTTCACTGGGTATCTTAGCAGATAGATAAATAATCTGATATGGTATGGTGAATCCTATGGTGCTAGCAGTCTGTACAGTAATACATCAACATGAAAACAACGTTTGTCAGCATTGTTAGATATGTTTACAATAACAGTGTTTATTTACAATATTTCATCTTTCTAGTATTTCGTCAGGGTGATATCGGAACAAATTGGTATGCTGTTTTGGCAGGATCACTGGATGTTAAAGTTTCTGATACGAGCAACTACCAGGTAAAAATACAACTGTTCTTTAAAACAACCCAGTTGCATGTGTAAGCGGGGGAATGGTCCCGCTATTGTGGGGAACTTTCCCGGCTTCTGCACTACCCCGGTGAAGTGGGCTAGCGAAAGGATCTGAGTCCTCGCTCCCACTCCCTTTACCCAGAGGCCTCCCTGCCCTTGAGGGCTCCCCTTCCACTCTCCTGTCTGGCAGAGTCCTCGTAACCCCAACAAGGCTGGGCCCAGGATTCCTGGGGGGCTCAACCCCCAACCCTGCTGTGGTCACCTAGGACAGGGGCTAGGGTGTCCCCACTCCGGGGTACTTTCTCTGCACTGGGCACCTCCCTGACCCACTGATTATTCCATACAATTTAAAACAAATACAAGTTGTTTAATTAACAATTAATCTAAAGAAAAGAATAAGGAAAAATGGGAAAGGTTAAAGGAAAACACATCATCCTGCTTTGTGGCAGGGAACATCACAAACAGTGTCTCTGGGCATCAGGGCACTTCACAGTCTGTTCCTTGTTAGTCCCAGATTTCCGTCTCAGGCCCTGGCTGTGCTGCAGGTATGCTGCGGGTTGGACACTTGCAATGGTGGTGGCCACACACCTCCGGGCTTTGAGTGGTGGGAACCTTCTTCCCAGCGTCAGCCCCCTGTCAGGTTAAGGTCCCCCTCCCAGTCTGGCCTGCAAGGGCCCTTGTCTGGGGGTGTCTTTCTGTGCTGGGCCCTTTGCCCAAGGTCCCCCCTTGGCTGGCCCCACTTGCTCACCACACCTGGCTCTGTGGCTGCAGCTCTGCTCCCAGCACAGGATCTGCTCTCCCTGGGCTGCGTCTCTGGCTCTGTGGCTGCGGCTCTGCTCCCAGCACACGATCTGCTCTCCCTGGGCTGCGTCTCTGGCTCTGTGGCTGCGCCTCTGGCCCCTCTGGATCTGGCACGGCTCTGCTCTCCAGCTCAGCTTGGGCCCCTGCTTTCTCCTTAGCTCGGCCCCACTCAGTCTGACCCAGGCAATTCCAGCTCACACGGAGGACGGGACCTCCCTGGCCTCCTGACCCTCTGATTAGCCTGCCCGCCCTGTCAATCAAGCTGATCTGGAGCATTGGCCTCTCCCCATTGTTCCTGGGGACTGTCAGTCTCAGGCTTCTGATTTGCCATCGACCCTTCCCCTTTTAGTACTGGGAGCTAGCCAATCAAAACACCCCCACTGAATGTTAGTAAGGGGGCACATGGCACATGGCACATCCCTTACACATGGCACAAAGAAATATTATGAACTACATAAAAGGGCTAGATGAAAATGGTCTGCATAGTGTCAATACTTTGCTCTTTTGTCCATCATAAGCATGCTGGTGTTAGCCGCATTTTCTTCTGTTTAAATTTACTTTTTGTCTTTTTGCTCCTATAAAAGGCAACCCATGTTCTTGATTTAGGGGAACTGAAATTTAATAATCTGAAAGAAGATCTGGATCTGAATGTAAAATAGGAATCACCAGTCTGTCATATTGTGGGTTCGCATGAAGTGCAGCTCAAGGTCTAACTTTTTGAATTGAATTCCATGGAAAAAATGTATTTTTGTCCTTTACTTAAGAGGTTTAAACTGAAGCCCCAGCCACTGCAGTTTGCTGATCCTGACTGTCAGGAAGCAAGGCCTGCAGAGCCGCACCCTAATGAGCACAGCTGGCCTGTAGTAGGCTGCCTCATTGGTTGGAAGAGTCAGCAGACCAGCTCTTAAGCCTAGCAGCAGTTTAGTGGCTGCTCAAAGCATTTGCCCATGGCTGTGCTAGCTTCCTTGTCTGCTTGCTCACAGCCTTGTTCCTGCTTTATTCCAGCCTTGATTTAGTTTTGCCTTGGATCCAATCCTGCTCCTGCCTTGGCCTTAGCATTGCCCCTGCTTTACCTTGCTCCAAGTAACCTGGTCCTAACCCTCAGCTAGGGTTGCCAACTTTCTGATTTGCAGAAAACCGAACACCCTTGCCTTGCCCCTGCCCTGAGGCCCTGCCCCCTGCTCACTCCATTCCCCCCCCTCGTCGCTCACTCTCTCCCACCCTTGCTCACTTGCTCATTTTCACTGACAGGAGGTTGGGGTGCAGGCAGGGCCGTCTCTAGGATTTTTGCCGCCCTAAGCAAAAACAATTTGGGCCGCCCCCCCCCCCCCCCC
>NW_020664413.1:38310000-38440667 GCF_002925995.2 Terrapene triunguis
CCCCCCCCCCCCCCCCCCATTTTTTTCTTACCCCACCCCCGGCCCCGCCTCAACTCCGCCCCTTCCCCAAATCCCCAGCCCTGCCTCCTCCCCCCAGGCTCTCAAGCCTAGGAGGGAGGGAGGGAGGGGGAGAAGCAGCGCACGCGCCGCGGCCGCTCGGGATCTCCCCCTCCCTCCCAGGTTTGAGAGCCTGGGAGGGAGGGGGAGCAGCGGCGCGCGAATCAGCTGTTTCGCGCGCCGTGGCACGCAAGCGGCAGCAGCAGAGGTGAGCTAGGGCGGCTGGGGCACATTTTTAGGGGCGGCATTCTGGCGCTGGCCATGCCGCCCCTAAAAATGTGCCGCCCCAAGCACCAGCTTGTTTTGCTGGTGCCTAGAGCTGGCCCTGGGTGCAGGAGGGGGCGAGGACTCCGTCTGGAGGTGTGGGCTCCAGGCTGGGGCCAGGGATGAAGGGTTTGGAGTGTAGGAGGGAGCTCCAGGCTGGGGCAGGGAGTTGGGGTGTGGGCTGTGGACTGGGGGTGCGGGCTCTGGGGTGGGTCCAGAAATGAGGGGTTCAGGGTGTGGGAGGGGGCTCAGGGCTGGGGCAGGGGTTGGGGTGCCTGCTCCAGGAGGGAATTTGGGTATGGAAGGAGGCTCAGGATTGGGGTTTGGGAGGGGGCTCAGGGCTGGGGCAGGGGGTTGGGGTGTGGGCTCTGGGTGGCGCTTACCTCAAGTGCTTATCTCAGGTGGTGGGAAGCGGCGACATGTTCCTCTGACTCCTAGGCGCAGGGGCGGCCAGGGGTCTCCGCATGCTGCCCCTGTCCGCAAGCACCGCCCCCGCAGCTTCCATTGGCCGCAGATCCTGGTTGGCTGCAGTGGCCGGCTCTGCATGGCTCCCGGAAGCGGCCGGCATGTCCCATTGGCTCCTAGGCACAGGAGCGGCCAGTGTGGCTCTTTGTGCTGTCCCAGGCACAGGCGCTGCCTTGAGCTCGGCTCCGCAGCTCCCACTGGCCGGGAACTGTGGCTAATGGGAGCTGTGGGGGCAGTGCCTGCAGACGGGGGCAGCACGTGGAGACCCCAGCCACTCCTGTGCCTAGGAGCCAGTGGGATGTGCCGGCCGATTCCAGGAGCCGCGCGGAACCGTCTGCTGCGGCAAACTGGACTTTTAGTGGCCCATTCAGCTGTGCTGACCAGAGCTGCCAGAGTCCCTTTTTGACTGGGCGTTCCAGTTGAAAACTGGACGCCTGGCAATGCTACCCTCAGCTCTGATTCCAGACTTCTGACTCTGGCTCTGGCATCTGACCTCTGACTCTGACCATGGGCTCTGATTCCTGGCTACCGATTCGAGCGGTCCTGACTCCAGCTCCAACTGCTAGACATGACCACCCATGTGTCTGGTCTCTGACACTAATAGCACACTGCAGCCTTCACTGTAAGATGAGGAAGCTAGTGTAATAACATCAAAGTATTAGGACTGCTGGTGTGCTAGGCCAGGCACCAAGAAATAATGTATGTGCAAGACATGGAGAGAGGAGAAGCAGTAAAACACTAGGTAAACTTAGTAAATTCTCAATAACTTGGCATTCCTGGAAATTGCAAAATCTAAAGTTTATATTAAACACATAAAGGGGACCTTTTCTCCCAGAGTGTAATCAACACATTGAATTCTCTGCCTGAGGAGATACTGGAAAAAGCCACATATAGAGCTTATTTGTATTTGTTTTTTGGATTTGTTGCTCCTTTGTAGTTACACTGACATAGAGACACTACACCAGTGTAACAAGTTCCTTGAGCCTGTGTAGCTTTCCCCAGTTTGAAACCCATCTAAAACCAGTTCAGGTCACTTTTTGCAGCAATGTGTCATGTACTCTAGACGTTTGCACCAATATAGCTACATCAGTGTAGCTACACTAGTGTAAAAATGTTAGTGTAAACAAGCCTGTGATAGCTGGGATTCAAGAAAAAAAAAAATCACCTGATGGTTACCTCCATATTTCCATATTCAATATAAAAATGACAAATATAGAAACAGCTTTTCTTTCACTATTTTTAGTAACTTCTTAATTGTACTGAGTATAGACTGAGAGGGAGAACAATTAGCCTAATTTGAGCAAGTTGCTGTTCGGCTCAATCGACAGCAGTATTCTCACAATATAGAATGATAATGTGCTCCTAGCAGTCCCCTTTCCGTGCACCTCTAGTGGATGCCCAGGTAAAAAAGATCAGTTTATACTTCCCAAAAGATGAGATTACTCCAGTGTTGAGGACAAAATTTCTTATCCTCTCAGTAAAATATTGAAAGATGGATCTGAACCAGAATCTTAGATACAGACACACTTTAAATGTGGACTCTGAATGTTCTGGCTCAATCTTATCTCTAGTGCCAATACCACTTAGGATGGTACCACCTGAAAAATTCAGGATTTTAAAAATCTAATGTAAGTAATATTCCTGTGCATTCTAGCTGACTGGCTTCCCCTATCAAGACAATCAAATGGCAGATACTAGTAAACTTACATGATTCACTTATGATTTGGGATTATGTTTTTCTCATTTCTGATTATGACCTTTAAATGTGAACTGGAAAGTTTTTTGGTTAAAAACAATAACAAACCATTTATTATCCCAGATCACTAACAGAATATAGATCCATAGATTCCAAGCGCGAAAGAGACCATTGTGATCATCTAGTTCAGTGGTTTTCAACCTGTGGTCTGCAGACTATCTAAGACTTCCAAAGGAGTGTGCACCACTATTTGAAAGGTTTTAGGTGTCCACAAATGAAAAAAGGTTGAAAATCAATGATCTACTCTGACCTTTGGTATAACATAAGTCATAGAACTTCCCCCAAATAATTCCTAGAGTGTATCTTTCAGAAAAAAAATCCAATCTTGATTTTTAAAATTGCCAGTGATGGTGAATCCACTATGACCCTTGGTAAATTATTACAATGTTAATTACTTGCACTGTTAAAAATTTGTCTTCTTTCCAGGCTGAATTTGTCTAGCTTCAATCTTCAGCCATTGAATCGTGTTTATACCTTTCTCTGCTAGGCTGAAGAGACCATTATTAAATATTTGTTCCCCATGTAGATTCATATAGACTGTGATCTAGTCACCCCTTAACCTTCTCTTTGTTAAGCTAAATAGATTAAGCTTCTTTGATTGTCACTATAAAGCAGTGATGGGCAACCTGCGGCCCGTGGGCCCCATGCAGCCCATCAGGGTAATCTGCTGGTGGGCGCCAGACCGTTGGTTTATATTTGCACATCCTCCCGCAGCTCCCAGTGGCTGTGGTTCGCTGCTCCCGGCCAATGGGAGCAGTGGGAAGCAGCAACCAGGCCCATGCCACTTCCCGCAGCTCCCTTTGGCTGGGAGTGGTGAGCTGTGGCCATTGGGAGCTGCGGGTGGACGTACAAATTTAAAGGTGGCCCACCAGAAGATTATCCTGACGAGCTGCAGGTTGCCCACTACTGCTATAAGGTATGTTTTCTAATCCTTTAAACATTCTCGAGGCTCTTCTCTGAATCCTCTCCAATTTATCAACATCCTTCTTGAATTGTGGAAACCATATTCCAGCAGCAATCGCACCAGTGCCAAATACAGAGATAAATAACTTCCCTATTCCTGCTTAATATTCCCCTGCTTATGCATCCAAGGATCACATTAGCACTTTTGGCCACAACGTTGCATTGGGAGAGCCTGTTCAACTGATTATCCACCAGGGGCCCTATATCTTTTTCAGAGTAACTGCTTCCCACGATAGAGTCCCCCATCCCGTAAGCATGGCCTACATTCTTTGTTCCTAAATATATGCATTTACTTTAGCTGCATTAAAATGTTTGCTTGCACCCAGCTTACTAAGTGATCTGGATTGCTCTATATCAGTGACCTGTCCTCTTCATTATTACCATTTCCCCCAATTTTTCTGTCATCTACAAACATTATCAGTGGTGATTTATGTTTTCTTCCTGGACATTAATAAAATTGTTAAGTAACATAGTGCTAAGAACCAGTTCCTGTAGGACCCCTCAGAAAAACACCTGTTGGATGATGATTCTCCCATTTACAATGACTTTTGAGACTTATCAATTAGCAAGCTTTTAATTGTTTAATATGTGCCAGGTTAACATTATATTCTAGTTTTTTAATCAAAATGTTGTGTGGTTCCAAGTCAAACACCTTACAGAAATCTAAATACACTACATCAACATACTTCCCTTTTATCAACCAAACTTGTAATCTCATTGGAAAAAGATATCAGCATAGACTTAAACATGGCAAATCAACAATTTTAATTTAAAATGGGATAATCAGCTCTTCTTTTTACTTAGTTAACACCTGAACAGGCTCTGTGTTTCTTTTGTATTAGGCATTGATGATGTTAACTACTATCAGCAAGACGGGAACGGAACTGTATGGTGTTGAAATGCCTGATTCTCTTCTATTTTATTAAAACAAGATATTTCCCACATTGATTTAGATGTTAGAGATAACAGGGAAAACACAAATTTAGGATTTGACAGGTAAAACGTCTTGTTTTACCTGAGTTGGGATAATATTAAGCTATCTTAATATGTGCAGAACTCTAGTATATCACAAGGGGGCAGTGTTAGAATACATAAGAAACAAGAGAAATTAGCTTCTGAGGGAACCTAGACTATTTCATACCAAAATGACTACCGGTAGTTTAAAAATCTCATCCAGCTATTTAATCTGTTCATTTTTTGAGTTTTAACCAGAATAGATTTCTCTGTTAATAGTAATTCTGTCCCTGTGATACAGAGAAAGATGCTAGCTGCTCCCTACTTCTGCAATAATTTCACTTGCCATTGAAATGGGGCAAGACAATTATAATGCAGAAAAGTGACAGAATTACATGTCCAGTAAATTTTGAGTGGTGTATGGGCATTTCCATACAAATTGTTTAAGTGTTGACTCTATATTTAGCAATGTGTAAGAAACGGAAGAAGATGTTTCTGTTTTAGTGATAAAAGTATTACACTGGAAGGCACGGAAGAATTTTCAGTGGATTTTCTTGCCCCTGTTCCTACTCCATTTATTCCCTTCTTTTATGGGTTAGGTAGTTGCACCTACCGTGATAACACTTGTACATGGGATTTGTACATGGAACTCAGCGAAGACTCCTCCTGATAAACAACTTCCTCGCCCTGTTATGACTTTGGTAGAATAAGGTCCTTACTCACTGTTGTAAATGGATTCTGTGTACAATTTTTTTTTCCTACAGTGTTTTTAAGTTGTACTGTGATAGCACCCAAAGGCCCCCATCATAATCAAGGCCCTATTTAGCTAGGTGCTGTAGAAACACACAGGAAACCTCCACATACTATAAATTTGTTAACTCCCCTTTGAAAATAGGCAAGTGTTTTTCAAGTGTCACAACTGTAATGCCTCAAAATGAAGCTGCGAGTAAGTTTTTGATAAGAGAAGGCCTCTAAGCAGCCATTTAGGATCATCTTTATTATTATTTTGTTTTTTATTGTCACAAAGTGTGCTAGACTTATAACAGCAGACATAAAAAGACACTAGGCCGGCCTGATCCTGCACCATTGAGCTTTGTCATTGACTTCAGTGGACACAGGATTGGACCCACTATCTCTTCCCACAAATGCTTACAATTTTAATGTGGACAAGACACAATGGAGGAAATGGGGCAGTGAAGGGCTAAGATATCTGCAAAAGAGTCACATAGGCCCTGATCCTGCTGCAGTCCGTGGGCATGAATCAGAATGCAGGACTGGGCCACAGTTACTAAGTTTAAGGCTTGTATGCGTTTTGGTGGAAATTTAAAGACCATATGCAGATAACATCGATCAAGTTAAAAATAGTGAAAATAACTCAATTGCTTATTGTAGGCTTCAGAGAAGTGAATTTACAGGTGGGATTTAAATGATGAGGGATGGGGGCTTGGCAGACCAAAGTAGGGGAGGCACATCGATCATAAGCACCTAGAGAATAATAGGGTTGTAAGGAATAGCCAGCATGGCTTTGCCAAGAACAAATCATGCCAAACCAAGCTAATTTCCTTCTTTCACAGGGTCACTGGCTTAGTGAATAGGGGGAAGCAATAGATGATATGTCTTGATTTTTAGTAAGGCCTTACATGACATTCTCAAAGCAAACTATGGAAATATGGAAATGTGGTCTAGATGAAATTACTATAATGTGGGTGCACAACAGGCTGAAAGATGGTACTCAAAGAGTAGTGCTCAATGGTTCTATGTCAAACTGGGAGGCTGTATCTAATGGGGTTCCACAGTCGTGGATCCAGTACTGGTCAATATATTCATTAATTATTTGGATAATGGAGTGGAGAGTATGCATAGAAAATTTGCAGATGATACCAAGATGGGAGAAGTTACAAGGACTTTGGAGGACAGGATTAGAATTTAAAATGACCTGGATGAATTGGAGAATTGGTCTGAAATCAACAAGATGAAGTTAAATAAAGAAAAGTGCAAAGCACTTAGGAAGGAAAAATCAAATGCACAGCTACAAAATGGGGAATAGTTGGCTAGGTGGTATTACTGCTGAAAAGGATCTGGAGTTTATAGTGGATCACAAATTGAATATGAGTCACAATGTGATGTATTGTGAAAATGGCTAATACCATTCTGGGTTGTATGTAAGACAAGGGCGGTAATTGTCCTATCCAGCACTAGTGAGACCTTAGCTGGAGTACAGTGTACAGTTCTGGGCCCCCCACTGTAGGAAAGATGTGGACAAACTGAAAAGAGGCCAGAGAAGAGCAACAAAAATGATCAAAGGTTTAGAAAATCTGACCTATGAGGAAAGGTTTAAAAAAAAATAAAAACTGGGCATGTTTAGTCTTCAGACTTAAGTCTAAGGCCTGGTCTACACTAGGACTTTAATTCGGATTTAGCTGCGTTAATCCGAATTAACCCTTCACCCGTCCACACTACAGAGCCAGTTAATTCGAATTAAAGGGCACTTAAAATCGATTTCTGTACTCCACCTCGACGAGCGGAGTAACGCCTAAATCGATTTTGTTAATTCGAATTAGGGTTAGTGTGGCCGCACACCACCGAATTACTGTGTTTAAGTTAATGGGGTAGTGTGGCCGCACACCACCGAATTAATGTGGTTAAAAACCGAATTAAGGTGCTTAGTGTGGCCGCGCACAATCGAATTTATACAACCTGTTTCCCAAATTCGAATTATCTAAATTCGGATTAATCCTGTAGTGTAGACATACCCTAAGACTACCAGAGGGGGAGTCTTCAACTATGTTAAGGGCTGTTATAAAGAGGACAGTGATCAATGGTTCTCCATGTCCACTGAAAGTAAGACAAGAAGTAATAGATTTAATCTGAAGCCAGGAAAATTCAGGTTAGATAACAGGAAAAATGTTTTGACTATAAGGGTAGTTAATCTTTGGAATGGGCTTCAAAGGGAGGTTGTGGAATCCCCATCACTGGAGGTTTTTAAGAACAGGTTGGACAAACACCTGTCAGGAGTGGTTTAGGTTTACTTCTTCCTGCCTCAATGTAGGGGCTGGACTTGATTTTTTTTTTTTCTCCAGGTCCCTTTTAGTGCTACATTTTTATAATTCTTTGATTTTTATAAGAGACTGCTTGCTCCAGTGTAAATGAAACAGTCTTTATATGAGATATGTGTATATATATGTATGTGATAACAGACTATTTGGAACTACAAGAAACTTTCATGCAGTTTCTGTTTAAATGTGAATTTTTACACATTTGCTGATCTGTGCATTACCAGAATTTTAGGACTGTTAGACTTCCATTTAAACCATGCTTGTTACACTTGAGCAAAGTGCATGAGATCTTTGCCTAATTTTCCTATGAAATATCAAAACTATCTCCTCAAGCCATCTTTCTTTGGAAAATATGATTATGCATATGTGACACAAGCCCTTTGCTGGATTCTATGTTAACTATGTAAGTAGCCCAATTGGTGTGGTACGTAAATACTTTAATTGGAAACTATAAGAGAAGTAGTGCTTCTAACAAACATATGATTATCTCCCAAAGCAAATTACCTTTCCTCATATAAAGAGTATTTCCCTAACAGTTTTTTCACAATGACCATATACTGTTTGAACTGCTATTCTAATATGGAAAATCATTGCCACCTTAGCTCTTACAGATAAGCCAGTAACTTGGTAAGAGCTTCTTTTCTTAGCAGTTTAAATGTATTCTTATGTGGATGATACTACAGGGACGTTTCTTCATAATACTGATTCTTCTGGTTCATTTATATCCTTTAGTTTCTGTGATTATATAAGGGAACTTGGCTTGAAGTAAACCTGAAATACTACCTGAAATAGTCAGCAAGCCATTGTGTTTTTAACACATCACCTTTAAAAATATAAATATTTGTACATTTGTCAGAATGATACGTAGCATCCAAAGGGTTTAGGTATGGGATGAAGGTGCAAAGGGTGGGGAAATAATCCAGTTTTTTTTAACTGAAACAACCAAATCACCTTTCCATCACAGATTCAAAACACTGAATAAACTTAACTTTCTAATTAAAAAAAAAACCCTTCTGCCCCCGCAAAATTCTTTTTCTCTTTCTCATTCTCTCTCCTTCTGTGAGATTGCTCACAGAGAAAGGCACTACTCCATATGAATGAGGGTGGCAGAATTTGGACCTTAGGGAATAAGTAATTCCCTTGTGCACACTACAGTCTGCCATGTTTGAAAAAGAGTGTTTCAGAAGAAGGGGAGGAGCATACATTGTGGATGTCTGGTGTTTGATGGTTTAAATTTGTGATTCTGATCGGTTCCATTGGATGTTACTACAGCTCTCTTATAACTGAGGATTTTTGAAACAACATCTTTCATCACATGAATCTTAAACCTGCCACTGAAATGCAGTGAACTTAAGTACATAGTCTGCGACCTGAACTCTCTATGATTTTACAGTGTGTGCAAAGAACATACAGGAATGGGAACAAACATATCTTTCCAAGTCCTTAATGCTTCTTCCTTTTAAATAACTATGTGAACCTTGGCTGGTACCTGGCAGATAGAACCTCCTGCTGCTTTTGGGATTTCAGAGGGGAACAGCAGCCTGAACTTCTAGCTGCCAGCAATCCTCAAGATAGTCTACATGAACAGCAGGAGATCCTTGAGTGTAACATTAATAGCCCCTAATAGGAAGCGTTCCTAGGGGGTGGGAGATATATAAACAGAGAGCGGGGGGGGGGGGGGGAATGGGACTCTGAAGCCTTGAAGAAGCAAGATGGGCTTGCTCTCTAACTGGCTCAGAGAAACCACTTCTCATGTAGAGAAATGATGGCTGGAAAAAAGCTGAAAGAACTTTCACTTGACAGAATCCTGGACTTTTCTTTTATGAACACATGATTCCTCAGGCTCCTTGACCTGAAAACCTATGGTGTTAATTTATTTCTTAGGTTGAACAGCTGCCTCATCAAAAGGTCTCTTAGAAAGTGACTCCTTAACAAACACATGTCCCTGTCTATCCTTCATCTATTCTGGTTTTAACAAGTCTTTCCTTTCATTGCTAAAACCCCCAAAATGTGGAGAGGTTTTTTTCCCTATTTTTGGGAGGTAAAGAGAGAGTAATAGATGTAAATGTTGCTCATAATCTGTCTAATTGGAAAGTTTCTATTTCTTCCATTCCATGAATCTAGTTCTGCAGTAAGGACAAAACAGAAGCCATTTACTGAATTTAATAAATAAAGCTGAGAGTATCAGAATCCTTGAGAACAAAATCAGTATGGACAATAAAGTCATTTCTTTGTACCCTCATTTGAGTGCATTGTTTGATAATGGTTGGATAGTTACAGGACGTCCCCTCTAAAAACATCATACAAAGCTTTCTCTAGGGAGAAACATTGGCTCTGGGTATAATGGGACTGCTGTGTAACCGCTATCTATAGAATCTTATATGCTCTCTCCCCACCCTCCTTCCCCCCCCCAACTGGTCACAGTTGCCTTCCTGGAAAATTTATTACCAACAGTTGTTAAATTTTGCCTAGATCCTTAATTCTTTTCCAAGACTATACTTATTTTATTTTTCTGACCGTATAATTGTATATGGAAATATCTGTACAAAAGCAATTTGCCATGGTTCAGGGAGCTGGACTATTATGGATATTTGTCTTTGTAATGCGATTACAGAACCACTTACTTGGTCTTAATAACATTTGCCTATTATCACGTATTGGATGCATGAAAGGAAAACAATGCAATTTTAAGCACAGAGAATGATGCTGAAATATGCTCATGAATCTCCCCTGGTTTATGAGCCATGGGCAAGAAGTAGGTACATTGCCAGAAATTACTGATTATATTTTGTGGCCATTTCAAGAATCCTAAATTTTAGAATTAAATCAAACCGTGTTACTAATGTTATATCAAGTAAAATGAGCTTACATTTTCTGTTTCCCTAGTAAACTACAATATATGCATTTTTTTATCAGACTATTGGTTGATTTGGGGCCTTCATTTCTAGTACTCTGCTTTTGTTTGGCTGCAGTAATGTCATTTATTTCAGAACTGTCCCAGGGGACTGGATGGTTAAGGAGACTGGACTATGAGTCTTTTCATTTCTAAGGCCCTGATCTTACAATGAGATCCATGTGAGTGGATTCCTGTGCTCATGTGGAATCTCACCCACTGAAGTCACTGAAGTGGATTTCACTGCAGGTTGGGGACCATAGTTATTAATCTGAATCCATTCCCAATTGTTCTGGACTTGTTACCTTAAAATGCCTGATCTGTGTAAAATGAGTTTATAGTTTTAGTCCAATTTCTAATGTACTAAACCATTGGCAGATTTACTGGAAGTCTCAGTCGAAAGGCCAAGAATTGATTTGATTTAGAGTGCACTGCCATCAGACCTTGAAAGATAGACAAATATATTATACATACAAGAAGATATAAATCCATTATTATTGAAAGATGACTTTGTTGAGAAAAAAGTTGCAGTCAAATATTCCTTCTGCTCACAGCAGCCTAGAAAGGGCAGAAACTTTATATACAAGAATTGTCTTTTCTCTCCTAGTCACCCCAGTCATTTTTAAAGGATCTCACTGTGACAGGTTGCCCCCCTTTAAGGTGCCACCTGATGTATTGGGATACCACTGAGCCCGCCTGTTCCACCATCCTGGGCCCCCTTCTAGGGCACACACCCCTGTGCTCCCTAGAATGGAATCTGTCCCCTGTCAGCTGTGGTCTCACAACTAACAGCCAGAACAGACCCTTCACTGGAAGCTTTGTACCCTCCTCTCTCCTCGAATTGGGTTTGCCTCCAGTTAGAGTCCATGGAATCTGCACCCACCGCAGCGGTCTCTAGGATTCCAACACTTTTTTTCTTTGGGCTTTCTGCTAGGACACATTTTCCTATGCATTTTAGAGTGAGTTCTGTTCCTTGCTTAACTGCCACTTCCTGGCAGCCAGCAACCTGCACAGACTCTTTATCGTCAGGCAAAACACTCCCATCCCCTGAGGGGATAGCCACCGGACAGGAACTGGTTTTACCCACCCCCATTCCTTTGTAGCAAACTGCTTTGCAGGGCTGCAGAGGAATTAGAGAAACTATCCCATTTCCTCAGCAGTTTCTGTAGCTTGGTTCTTTCCCTCTGGGGCTTCAGCACAAGATTCTTTCTTGCTGCTGACAGAGCTCTGGACAGCCTGAGCCACATTAAAAAAATCGTTACCCAAAAGAATTAGTGTAAGATTATGAGGAACCACAGCAACAGTTACTTCAGCTTGCAGATCCCCAGTTTCCATGTGCACGTTAGCCAAAGGCACAAGGATTTTGTGACCTCCTACTAACAAAAGCTCTGCCAGCTGTCCAGGCAGTATGTCTTTCTGCTGAACCAGGTCTCTCCTGACCATAGAAATTTCTGCACCAGTATCTCTCCATTCAGGGAATTCTCTGCCATTTACTCTAAAGGCTGTCAGGTGCTTGCTGCCTGGCTGTGCAGTGTCAATCTTTAAAAACCCTGTATGATAAGTGGCAATTGCCTGAGGTGCCTCTGTGCTCTGGAAAAACGATGAGGAGTCTGGTGGCACCTTAAAGACTAACAGATTTATTTGGGCATAAGCTTTCGTGGGTAAAAACCCCACTTCTTCAGATGCATGGAGTGAAATTACAGATACAGGCATAAATATATATTGGCACATGAAGAGAGGGGAGTTTCCTTACAAGTGGAGAACCAATGTTGAAGGCCAATTTAGTCAGGGTTGGATGTAGTCCACTCCCAATAAGTGATGAAGAGGTTGCCTTCTCTGTCCTCATATCTACTCTAGTGACACCATCATAGGACCCAGCCACACCATCAGAGGCTCATTCACTTGCACATCTACTAGTGTGATATATACCATCATGTGCCAGCAATGCCCCTCTGCCATGTACATTGGCTAAACCGGATAGTCTCTACATAAAAGGATAAATGGATACAAATCAGACATCAGGAATGGTAACATACAAAAGCCAGTAGGAGAACACTTCAATCTCCCTGTACACTCAATAACAGATTTAAAAGTAGCCATACTTCCAAAAAACAAACAAAAAAACCCTTCAAAAACAGACTTCAAAGAGAAACTGCTGAGCTACTATTCATTTGCAAACTTAACATCATCAATTTGGGCTTGAATAGGGACTGGGAGTGGCTGGCTCACTACAAAAGCAATTTTCCCTCTTTTGGTATTGACACCTCCTCATCAATTATTGGGAGTGGACTACATCCACCCTGACTGAATTGGCCCTGTCAATACTGGTTCTCCACTTGTAAGGTAACTCCCTTCTCTTCATATGCCAATATATATTTATGCCTGTATCTGTAATTTTCACTCCATGCATCTGAAGAAGTGGGTTTTTTACCCATGAAAGCTTATGCCCAAATAAATCTGTTAGTCTTTAAGGTGCCACTGGACTCCTCGTCATTTTTCCAAAGCACAGAGGCACCTCAGGCAATTGCCACTTATCCTTTTTATCCCATAAACACAGTTTTACATCATCATTAGACATAGTCAGGAACTGTTCCTGAGCAACCAAATCACACACTGCTTCAAAACTTATAATACTTTTTTCCGTTACCCACTTATCCAGTACATCTCTCATTTGGTTCACATAAACCACATTACTTAATCCAGCCCCTCTCTTAAGGCATCTAAATTTTACTCTGTAAGTTTCAGGTGTAATCTGAAACTGTTTCAAAACCAATTCCTTAAATTTACCATAGCTTGAAGCATCACTAATTGGCACCTTATTGAATATGTCCAGAGCTCTCCCAGTCAATTTTGCAACCAAAGTCATCATCTTTTGATCCTCAGGAATTGCATGGAGCATGCACAGCCTCTCAAAGGTGATGAAGTATTCAGCAATGTCCACAGATTTGCTGTATGCTAGACACAAGCGCTTCCACTTGTGAATTTTTGGAGAGGTGGAGCCCCCTGGGGGGGTTCTGTCTCCTCCACTCCATTACAGCCAGTTCATGCTTCATTTCTTTGTCTTTCAGTTCCAGGGCATTTTTCTGCCTGGCTGCTTCTGCTTCCATGGCTCTCTGGTGGGCTGCCTCTTTCCATCTGTTTCAATTCTGACTGTCTCTTATGCATTTTTTGCTTTCTTCTACTTGCAATCTGTAGAGCTCCAACTTTTTGGTAGCTTCACATTCACTCATTTTTATGCTTTTCCTTTCCTTACTTCTCTTGCCCGAAATAAGCAAACAGAAAATAACAAACCAGTAACCACTTTCCTAGAATATCAGGGCTGAAAGGGACCTCAGGAGGTCATCTAGTCCAACCCCCTGCTCAAAGCAGGACCAATCCCCAGACAGATTTTTGCCCTGATCCCTAAATGGCCCCCTCAAGGATTGAGCTCACAACCCTGGGATTAGTAGGCTAATGCTTAAACCACTGAGCTATCCATTCCTGCTTTGTCTGGTCTCTAGCCAGCACACTTAAAACTTACTTAAAATCACCACCAGTGTCTCATAGCAATAAACTGCGCACATAATCCTGCTTGACTATGCCTCAGTGATAGGTTTTCCCCCCTTTAAGGTGCCACCTGATGTACTGAGATACCACTGAGCCTGCCTGTTCTGCCAACCTGGGCCCCCTTTACCCTGTCTTGCTGAGCCGGGCTCTTAAGCCTCCACTAGCACACGCACAGGCAGGGCCACACCCAGCTGCAGAAAGACACAGACACTGAGATCAGCTCTGGGAAGACTCAGCTTAGGGACTGCAGACCCAAAGGTATATTTTCTTGCGTTGTATAGAAAAATCTGCACAGCACAAGCTCATAAAAATTCACCCTCTCCCTCAATGTGAAGAGAGATATGCACAGCTTCTTGGCCGCCAACCCCCAGATATGAATTGCACAAACTGGGTTATGTTATAAACAAGAAATAAGTTTATTAACTACAAAAGACAGATTTTAAGTGATTATAAGGGATAAAGCAGATTACTAAGCAAATAAAGCAAAACACACAAACTAAGCTTGATTCACTAAAGAAACAAGTTACAAAATGTAATTTCTCACCCTAAATGTTGAATTAGGCAGGATGCAGAGTTTCTGTAGCTCAGAGTTCCAGTTATTTCTTCTTACAGACTGGACCCCTGTCTCAGTCTGGACTCACCCCTGCCTTTCCCTTCAGGTTAGTTCCTTTGTCCCTTCAGGTTCTTTCAGCAGTCCTTCTTCTTGGGTAGGCAATGGAGGAGAATCGAGATCAGATCCCTCCTCAGCCCTTAAAAAGATTTACCTAAGGCAGGAATCCTTCGTTTGATCCCCACCCCCCTACAGAGGAAAAAGTACCAGCAGTGTCCAAGGTGGTATTTTGTATCAAGTGATCTTATCACCTGACCTGGTAGTGTCACAGCTACATCTCTTAGGAAGGAGAGAGATTAGTATCTTCACAGTCTTTTTGTTTCTTCCTAATGGGTCATTGAGGGTGATTGCCTACTGTCTGGTGGGTGTTCCCCCCAAGTACACACACAATTGTAATTGTTACATAGTCAATATTCCTAACTCTAGATACAGAAATGATACATGCATACAAATTGGATAATCACATTCAGTAAATCATAACCTTTCCAGTGATACCTTACATGAGCCATCTTGTAAAAAGTATATCTTAGTTATGCCATATTCATATCATACACCCCATATTCTTCATAGAAATATGGTTAACCTCACACTCATCATCACAGCTGCCTAAAGGGATACATGACCAGAGATCATGCCTTTTTCTTCCAAAGGTAGTGGTGACTCCTGTGCTGTGTAGTTTACAGCAAGGCAGATCTGATCCAGCTAGTGACAGGGAAAACAGAAGTCCTAACCACATTCTGAAATCAAGGCTTCCTGCACCACTGGACCAACACAGCCCTATTCTCCCACTCCAATGTTAAAATGCTTATCCTAGAAAATTAATTAAGACTCTAAGGCTGTGCTGTGTAGCATAATCAGCTGATAAGTGATATGAAACTACAGACCCCTTCAAAAGCCAGGAATTTAATACATGTCCTTTTTTATTTTTGATTCAAAGGATGCTGTGACAATATGTACCCTGGGAATAGGAACCGCTTTTGGAGAGTCAATTCTGGATAATACCCCTCGCCATGCTACTATTGTTACCAGGGAATACAGTGAGCTCCTTCGAATTGAGCAGAAGGATTTCAAAGCACTTTGGGAGGTAAAGCCAAAAGACTTATTGAACAATTAATATAGTTACAGAAAAGTGAAATGTATGTATATAATGACATCATGATTGTGTCTTAATGTGTTCAGTTTTAGCAGAGGAATATAATTTTGTAAACATTTTTTTGGAGAATGAGTTAAATCCACTTGTCCCTTTTTGATACTTCATCTTCTGCAAGATTACATATCCTTATTAATATTTCTTCAAAGACCATCCTGGTTTTTTTTGTCTTGACAACTTTGCTTAATAAGTTACTCCACAAATGCATTAGTCAGAATTTACTTTAACTGCTGTTTACTTCTCTCCTTAACTTATTTCATAAAATGAAACTAACTCAGATTAACATATTCATTTGTGCCCTCCATTTGCTGGTTTGTCAGATTTATATTTACATTTGACACCAGCTAGTCGAATCACATAGAGCCAGGCCCCGGCTCTGCAGCTGCACTGCCCCAGGAGCTCGCAGCCCCGCCGCCCACAGCATTGCGCTGGAGGCGAGGCGAGCTGAGGCTGCGGGGGAGGGAGAACAGCAGGGGAGGGGTCAGGGAGTAGCCTCCCTGGGCTGGCACTCAGGGGCCGGGTAGGAGGGTCCCGCGGGCCGTAGTTTGCCCACCTTTGTACTATAGCATGGGCAGGGCATCAGAGTGCCAAGGTACTGTTGAAACATGTCTGCCACTGAACACACTGATAGTGGCAGACTTTGCTTCATTGGTTGTGCTTCTGTAACTTACAGCAGAATTTGGCCCAACGTCTTTAGCGCAAATAGAGCTGTAGGAAAACACTTGAGCAAATATGTGAAGAATGCTGTTCCTGCAATGCTCTAGGCTCCATCTCACTACAGATTTTACAGTGTTTAAGTGCCATGCTTAACTACAGCATGCCTTGACTGTCTTGTAACTTGGTTTAGTGTTACGTTCACAGATGGCAAAACTTGTAATGCAGATGGAGTCTTGGATGTTAGTGATGGAAGAGAACAAACCTGGGCTCAGGTTTTGTCAGTTAAAATGTTTTTAGTTCACCTTTCCCTAGATGTAGGACAAGAGGTGTCATCTGTGATATCCAAGGGATTTCCTTTCTAAAAACAAAGTAATTGGATCTCATCTTTGATAAATGGAAAAAAAAAAACCTTTAGCATATGTTTGCTTTTTTCGATTCTGAACGTTGCATGCTTTTAAAAATATTTTCCTCTGTCAGAAACACCTTAAAGATGTTCTAACGAGAATTACAAAGCACTTTAAAAATGTTTTTCCTTTGCCTACTCTTACTTAAATGGTTGATACAATGCTGTTTATTTTTACAGAACAACTTTTATTTTTTATAATGTTTAAATTATAACAACCCAATACAAAAATGGTAGCTGCCATCAAGAGAGAGCTGTCTTGGGAGCGTTTAGCAGTCACTTTTCAGTGTATTTCTGACCTGTTAAAATTTTATACAAAGAATATTGGACATGCTGCAGGTGTCACTCATAGACTGTAGGTCGACTGGCATGTGCTTTCTGCGCACTTTGCAATCAAATTCTTTCTGAATCTTTGTGAAGTCTCTCTTGTGGGCAATATTCCTGAACGTCCTATTCAACAAGAATGCTGAAGAAGTTAGCACTAGTTGGTAGTTTAGGATGTATTAGCAGGACTTGAAAGGGGTATTTGGGTTTTGCAAGGCCGCTTTTGTCTCTATGCAGTACATTAATTCCAAAGCCACAACATATGTGGCAGCTAAAAAATAAAAATATTCTTTACAAAGAAGATAGATATTCAAAATATATGTGATTTCTTTATGAAAATCTCTGAAAATATTAGTAATATTATAATGATATTTTCATTGTACCATAAGGGCACATCTTTCCTTTTACAGTAACTTTTTCATGAGTTGTGGGATTGGTGTTGTTCAGGGCTTGTTCTAAGATCAGGTCACCTTTGTTTAGCCAAAGCAGATTTTGGCAAACTTGTTCTGACCGTGCCGTTCCATAACTTCTATATTTGCATTTATTAAAATGCTCTACATAACTAAGAATGGTCTACAGATTAGTTTTCAGTGGTGTCCTGGGAAAGACAAAAGAGGGCAACCATGTCAGCATCATTGCAGCAAATATCTTCAGGAAATTAATATTAAAATCCACTGCATACCATTTTCAGCCCTCTGGATAACTAGAGCTGAACTGCAGGGGTGGGATGGGAGAAACTGTTTAATTTCCTTAACAAATTCAGGAAGAATTTTAAAGTAAGGCTATCTTTATAAAGTCACACCGTGGTGCCAATTTTGAATCAGTGCTATTTTTGTACAATTTTCTCTGTATATGTGTTTAAATCAAATTGTAAATTGGTTCTATGCCTGTATAAAGTTATACCACTGTAAAAAACAATATTATTGATCTTCTATATTGCTTCATATCCCAGGACACACACAACCTGATAACATAGTTAACGTGTATTTGGCTTAATACAGAACCTGTGACTCTTATTTTAATTAGTGTAGGACTTCATTGAGAATACTTGACCCTCTATCTGAAAAGTAATAGATTTACTTCTATACAGATTGGGGGGGGGGGCTTTTTTCCTCCCTGAATTTTATAGACTTTGTATATATGGAAATACAGTAGTTCTACCAGATATGTGTAGGAGGGAAGGCAGCTTGTGTTTCTTGGGAAAGAATATTTGAAAAAAATAAGATATTCTTTCTGCCCTTTAAATACAGACAGGATCTTCTATGACCTCCATTTTTAATACTCAGGGAATAAGCCAGTCAAAACAGATGATATCGTCCTGATAAGAGCAATTACCAGTGAAAATGGTCTAGTCTTTTCTCTGATGACTACGTCTGTTTAAGCAGCACCCTGTTCATGAACATCTGCTCAGCCTCAGAGTGTGCTCATCCTCAGAGACATCTAGTTTTACACCAACAGCTGCTGCAGCACATTGGAGAAGATGAAATCTCTGGCTAAGTTCTTACAGTGAGCTGAACATTATTGCTTGACAAAGAAGCTCTAGGAGGAGTCCAGAATCTCCAGTGTCATGCTTTTGTGCACTGGCTTATCTCTGGTCTTCCTCTTCAAGGAGTGTTAACACAGTCAAAAAATATTCTTCATGTGAGAACTTATTCTTCGCTCTGTTAGCACTAGACTTACATGGTGTTTTATGAACGTATACTAAGAGACATTCCCTATCCCAAAAAGAACTTACTTTTCCTCTTTGGCATTATCAAGTTAGTACAGAGCTACTTCCTAGCCCTGAATACTGCAAAGGACTAAGAAAACCATATCCAAAAATAAACATAGAAGCAGAAACTACACACCAGGAGCTCTGGTCACGCATATCCTGTTGGGTCTGTGGTTCACTCCGCCTCCAATGTTCTGATTCTTTTAGACAGACAAGGAAAGAACTACATTTATTTGTATGGTGTATCTGTTATAGGAGTTCTCACTACTCTGTCCTCAAGCTTTGTCCTTTCATGCAGTTATGAACTGACTCAAACTAAGACAGGAAGGAAGTGCATCTGCTGGGAGGTGACTTATTTTTAGAAGTCTTTCCTACTACTGTGAATTGCTCAAGCTTCTTGGATAATGCACAAACAGCTAGTTTCCTCTTCTGTGGAATAACATACATTCCCTGAGAGATATTTGATCATGATTAAATGAAGAACTGATCTTTACTTGGCGTGCAGTAACTTTGGAGAGAGAAAGAGAGCTGGCCTCTACAAGGTCAGAATGAATACTTTTATTCTTTTTATTTGCATTCAGCAGCATTATACACATTATAGCCTGATAAATAACAGTGTAACTTGTGTCCTGCTGTTGCCCTTCCGATGGTATTCTAGTGGACCTCAGTGTGTCTCACTGCATTGAAATCAGAACTTCTGAAAAAAAATGCTTTCTCTTGGAAAGTGCTAATGTTACCATTTAATGAGCTGGTCAAAAATGGATCCTCTGTGAAAACACAGGAATTTACAAGTAGATGCAGTGGAAATTTGTTTAAGAAATACAAATATTGAACTGTGTAGTGACTTGAATGTTCCATAGTATTAGATGTGAACTTTTTGAAAGGGTTGGTTAGGTTCTCAAATAATCAGATTAACGGCAATTACTTTGCCCTCAGTGCACATGTACATGATGTCTGTCTGACCTTTCTAATGCAGTCTTCATTTTAGGATGTAGGCTCCAATTTTATGTCAGTGGGACTTCTGTGTGGATCTTAACAACAGGCTGGATGTGTAAAGATTTTCATTCATTTATATTTTCCATTTGATCATTCTTCTTAAACACAGCAAATGAGTTATTTATCTAAACAGTACTGTGTCATTATTAATTGCATTTAAGTGTTTTGGAATTAAATACAGTAGGCTATTTCTGAGAGGTAGGATTTCCCTTTCCTCTTGATAAGTGGAGAACATACATTAAATATTGGTACAGAAGAAGCTTATGTTTTCTCTGTAGTAGAACCTTTCTCAGAATACTGTTTCTTGTGTAAGGAATACTGGGAATCCCGAGTCAGTATCAGCACTTTCTAATTCACCTTTTCACCATTGAGTATTGCATAGCTGATATGTTTCACAGTTAATTTGAGAGGGAGAGTAAACTAGATACAGGAAATGAAATATTGAAATAAAAATGCAAGAGAAAAATCAGATTCAAGTCCAGACACCTAAATGATTTGGCTGATTTATGGTATACTATTTTGACAGTTTATTGCTCAGTAATCAGTTGCATAAATCATTACTATAATTTATTAATTTCCACTACGCAAGTACAGTACAGATATAAAACCATATAATTAATAAAGTGAATATTTAGCTTAATGGGATGATCAGGTGATTTAAAATAGTGAAGTGTTTGAGACCCACATAAGTATAAAAAGTATGTGTATGGAATACTCAGCTACATGTAACCACTTAATGGCATCCTCTTCATTAGCTGCTGAAACTCTCCTTGGATAGTTCATTTCTCTCATATGGGTTTATTTAAGAAATGGAAAGGAGATCAGGTTATAGTAGATTGCCGTCTGAGCATAGCATTGGGCAACCTGTCAAATACTTGTTTCATCAGACTGAAGAAGAAACAGTCCATGTAATAAGGCAGACAACACACATGACAGGAAAATAAAAATATGGAGAAGTACAAGCTTGTAAAATCTAGTGTCTTGCGTAGTTCAGAAATACACACTTGACCATCAGATGCTTGTGCAAAGGAACAGAGCTAGTGTGAGAGATGCTGAGAAATGTAGTAGTGATTGGCAGACAGAAGATTGTTGCTGGAGTAACACATTAAAAAAGTCAGAGCATATGCTAATTACTAATATGACAGTAAACACAGATTTGGCAGAAAGTGGGGGAAAAGCTTCTTAAGCAGCCAACATCTCACCTTCGTATCTTGCATAGTACTCCTCTTACGTGAACAAGGAGAGCTTCCAAAATATTTATTACACTCAAATTAGTGTCAGATTTTGCTCTCGGTTACACTGGTATAAATTCAGAGTTACTCCCATGAAGATGGTGAAATAATACTGGATTTACATAGGTATGACTGAGAGCAGAACTGGCCCAAAGTGTTGCTATTACTCTGGATTTGATTATTTTGCAATATGCTTTTACAGTTTGTTCTTTAGTTTAAATGTTTATTTTCAAAGAAAAATTCTTAACTTTAATAAATGATGCTCTGTCTGGTAGTGCAGATGTAAATTAATATGGAATGAAATTCTAGCCAAGTAGGTGAATTGAAGAGTACACCAGAAGAAGCTGAAATTGTGTAAGAACACAGCAGTAATGGAGCTGTGCTGGTGGAAGGTGGAATGCTGAATACTTGCCCAGCTTTTGTGGCTCTGTGGCAGGCCATAATGGGTCATAAGAGTGTACCTCAGTGGGGGGCTTTGCTTAAGCAAAAGTCTCTCTAGCAGTATTTGTTCCCAAGCCCTCCTCAACTGCTTTTGAGATAAGTTAAGAGACTTTTAGTAAGGGAGCAGACATAAGATGGAATCTTTCTTTGATAAAATCCTTGAGAATGGCAGGAAAAAAATAGGCATCCATTTGAGGTTGGGATGTTTTCTTTATGTCTGAGGAGACAGTACATGACAGATATCAGATGTAGTTTTGTTTGCAATCAGAGAACTATATGGAGTCCTATCACATGTACTATGTATATATTTATGACTGTTTCACCTGAAAGGTGGTTTAATACTCTTTACCTCTATTTATGGCTTGAATTAAATATTAACAGATGAATTTTTATTTCCAGTCATCGATCTGTCATCTCATTAGATTTCATTAACAAAGTAAGGTCAGGTCTGGTCAGGTCTTGAGTGGGAGACCTCCATGGAAAACCTAAGGTGCTATCCAGAAGTGGTTCGGAGTATCTCAATATTGTCCCTCTGAGACTTTAGCAAACCAGAGGTGCCTTTATAGTGCTCTTTCAGATCTATAAAGATATAAAGCTGAAGCACTGACCACTGTGGTTATGAAAGATCACATGGCACATTTGAAAGAGTGGGCAAATTATATTCTGCCTCCCTGGGTAGTTTTATTTGGATGTATTCATCACTTCTTGTAACAAAATTGCTGTATATTATATAACACTGTTTATGACAAATCTATCTTCTTCTGTGAGGATTTTACTGGTAATTGTCTTAGAAGAGAAATCACCAACTGTTCAGAATTTCCATGGCAGTCATCCAGAGGAATTTTTCTGTTGGAGCTGATGGTGCTGGTGAGCATGCTGAACTGATTTTGTAAATGCTTACAAATGATGAGTGTGATTATGTTCAGTAAGATCATAATTAATGGTGATCTACTCTATTTCAATTGATGCGCTGTGTCCTTATGTATGATATGCAGTATTGCCATGCAGATGCAATTTATGCGAAAGACTAAAGGGGCCAAGTGACATTAAATCCACTTGTCTACACAAACATTTTAGTTTGTGGCAAACTGGGGTGTAAATTTACCCCACTCTAGCCTGCCATGCACTGTCTGTGTGGGCCCTGCTGCTGCACACTAATAGTTACTTAGGCACTTTGAGCTACTCCCATTTCAAAGCAGAGTTTCCATTTCACTTTAGTTATCCTTGGTTTAAGGTGACAGCGTCTTGGGAATCTCCTTAAGCAATTAAAAGGGTGGTCTCTGCAGATGTTTTGAGGCTGCTATTTCTCCTGGAATTTGTATAGCTAAAGTTGCATTTTACCCAATGAACTTGTTTTATTTTTAATTAATGCTAAAAGCACTTTTGATCCGGAGCAGCCAGCTAATATTTGTAAAATGGCATCTCTATCATTGTATGTTATTCCTTCATTTAACATATTCCAAAAAACACAATTTCCACTTTGAGAAGCATAGTTGTGGACTTCAGTTGATAGAAAGTAATGAATGGAAGAAAGATTTGCAAGACTCACAAGAGACTTTCAAGATTTGCAAAACAGCCTCTCTGTCTTTCTTGCCAAATGTTAACTTTTTTTGTTAAATGTTTGCTTCAGTGACAAACAATGCAGCACCATGCGTACACAAGAAAATCGCTGTATTAAAATTTAATTAATCTTGTCCAGAATTTGTGTTAAATTGACTGGAGCTTTGGTTCTGACTGTATTTGTAGTTGGTGAGGACTTTCATCGCCTTAGAACGGATACCAAAGTAATCAACTGCGAAAGCTGTGCTTATACTTCTGGACCTTTTGATTTGACACAGTTTATCCATTCTTCTGCTCAAGCTCATGGTGATGGGGATGAGGTTATTTTGGGCATTGACACTTCCTAATCTCTCAGTCAATGTTGCCATCTCAGTTTTTGGTTTCTTTACAAATGAATCTTTCTTTTTCATCTTGCACAAAAGATTAATCTGTTATCCACCCCAGAGACAGTTCAATTCCTTCAGGGTCTCAAGTAAAATATATTCATTGCTTAGTTAGAGGTTTCCTTTTAATAATGAGATATATTGCTGTTTTATGTAACTCTACAGTACTGGGTATTTCAATGTGTCCCTTAAAGGCGTTGCTTTAAAGAGCATACTACGTCTGTGCGCTTGGTGCTTATGCTTATAATGGACAAGACAAATAATATCATTTATTACATCAATATATGTTTTAACATTTACATTTTTAATTCATCAGTTTCAGATGCTGGCAGTTAAAAAAAATAATATACAGGTCCTTGATAATAAACAGTGGAAGATCTTTTTGCAGATTAATGAGCAAGCAAGCAAACAGAAAAGCAGTGATAGTGCATCAGATTGTACCTTGTTCACTTTTCTGATGTGTAGCTTAGTTTTTTTAAATATTTTTATAAATTTTTGTGAGTAACACATAAGACATGCCTTATAAAACCTACTTATTGTTGGTTTCCCCTTCCCAGAGGCTTGAGTAGCCTGCATCTAAACAATCCAACTATTTAAATCTAATCTAGGTGTGTAGTATAAGAAATGGTCTAATTTTTTTTTTAAAGATCTTGGCCTGTGTAGGGTATAACAGTTCAGTTAAAAGCCTTTCCTTTCCCCAGAATATATTCCAAGTTTTAAAATAGAAGTGCTCCCCTTCTAGGGTATAAGTAGGAGACCCTTTGCCCTTTCCTTGAGGCTAGTTTCTCCCACTACCATGGGTGAAATCCTGACCTTATTGAAGTCCATCGGAGTTACTCCATTGACTTCAGTTGGGCGAGGATTTCATCCCAGATTACCACTTCTTGTTTCCTTTTAGGACCTGCAGTTTGGCCATCTCATCATCTATGATGTTTATGTTCTCTACATCTTTTGCCACTTCTTTGCTGTTTCCACATCTTTACCTAGGTGACAGGAAATGAGAGGGTTGGGCTGTCAAGTAGATTTGAGGGCCAGTTGTTCAGGGGCTCCATGTAAATCAGACAGGTATAGGCATATGTAGATAGATAGATAGATAGATATAGATTAAAAGCAATAGATATGCTCAGGTAAGTCAAATTAAAGACTTACAAATTATAAAAATTCCATATGCACCAGAATAATCTAACATTTAGCAATGAAATTATATCAAAGTTAAAAGCAAATCTCTTCTTAATAGGAAGATAATTGCTATACAGGATCCATCCAGCGGGCCATATTCCAGTATTCTGTCTCCAACTCTGCCCTGTACCAAATGCTTCAGAAAAAGGTTCAAGAATCCTTGTGTAACAAGGCATGCTGGGACTATTCTGTTCCTGTTTCAGCCCAAACAAGAAGGTAATTCTGAGACTTGTAGTTTCCAGGGTTGATGGGAGATAGAGGCACAGCAAGAAATGCTGGGGAGACATGCAGTGGGATAAAAGAGTTATACGTCATAGTCATTTGTTTGAGGGCAGTTATATAATCGGAGTTTAAAATTGCCATCCTGCGTTTAGTATTTATTGATATAAATTCAGACTGCTTATATATCAGCCTCCAGTCTTCTCCTGAGTAATCTGTCTTTAATTTTGCATTCCACCTCCAACTTCGAAAATATCCCTTTGACTACCAATCAAAAACATCATCTTGGAGTATTAATCACTCAACTTTCCAAATATAGCTGAGACTCATTCAGTTATTTCCCCAAACTGTATTAAGATATTGTTTGAGTAACAAAAATGGGCAGAAATGACCAGCTGTAATATCATATGTTTTGTTTTATCATTGAAAAATATATTGATATTTCTTTATCAAACACATCAGTCAACCTAATTATGCCTTTTCTACACACAGTTTAAAATAGATACCTAAATAATATACTAGTTGATCTAGAGTTTATATTAGATATGATATGTAACATAACATTACATAACTATAATTATTACTGTTGGGTTGTATAATCTAATTTTGATGAGTTAATCTTTCATATTGGAAAATTTTAATATGTTTAAAAAAATAAAATCAACATGATGAATCCTCACTACAGCATTCCGCTAATAATATTTTGTTGAGAAGTAGGCAAAGTCCACCTTCTATATCAGGAGTCTGATTTGTCTTGTGCACCCCAAGTTTCACCTCACTTAAAAATTACTTGCTTACAAAATCAGACACAGCACACTATTACTGAAAAATTGCTTATTTTCTCATTTTTTGCCATATAATTATAAAATAAATCAAATGAAATATAAATATTGTACTTACATTTCAGTTATAGTATATAGAGCAGTATAAGCAAGTCAATGTCTGTAAGAAATTTTAGTTTATACTGACTTAGCTAGTGCTTGTTATGTAGCCTGTTGTAAAACTAGGCAAATATCTAGATGAGTTGATGTACCCCCTGGAAGACCTCAGCGTACCCCCAGGGGTACACATACTCTTGGTTGAAAACCACTGTTCTATATGATGTATTGGATCTGGGATTAGCCTGGTGTACAGTCTTCAAAAAATATATATTGCTTCGTTATCCCATGTAACCATGTGTGTAATATCTATATGTATTGTGTGTGCACACGTGTGTGATTAATACAATATGCATGTTAAATATAACTATACATATATATATGTATGTTAAATGATATAGCTTATGCTTGCTCTCACCAACTGATACAAGGCAATACCATAAGCATGAAAGGAAATAATCCTCATTGGACACCTGACATGTAGCTTTGCAAAAACTGGAGCCAGCAGTTGGAATCTGCAGGATGAAAAACAGCTCCAGCTCTTCATTCCACCAGCAAAATGTAGAGCACCAGTATCAGAAGATGCCACCCATCTGCCAAGTGATTCCAGCACTGTAGACTGACTCTCTTAGAGCACTGGGAAATAATAAACCAAAATGAACATTGTCCTCAAGTAAAAATAAACCCTCAGCCTTTGGCTATCTTACTGCTGTTGCCCCCAGACCAATCATTTATTTTTTTTATGCTGTACACATTCATATGTGTACATATTCAGAGGCATGTTTTGGGCTGTGCAGTCTGACTTTTATCTGAATTGGGTCCTGGCCAACTAAATCTTCCTATGGCACTACAAAATATTGTATTTTTCTTAAATTTAATTTTGGGGAATTTTTTTTTTTTGGCTGATGTATGCTCTTTTGTTTAATTATCTCTGGAGGTAATGCTATAATCTCTATCTAATCTATCTATTTTATCTATCTATCTAATCTATCTACACACACTCAAAAGCCTGTTTCCTTTCTGCTTCCATTTCCTGGACATAACCATTTTATTGGTTCACTTTTCTTCCCCAAATGTATGAATTTGATTTTTAACTTTGTTTGAAGTCAAAGCCAAAATTCCCATTGACTTCAGTGGTGCAGGAGCATGCCCTGAGCTCTGTGGCAATCCCTGGCTGCTGGAAATGCCCTTTGGAACCAATAAATGGGTGCACAGCAGTACAGTCCTGAGGGCTGAAAAAGTCCCTTAATTGTCCCAGGATTCACACTCCCCCACTGGTTAGACAAACCCTTGCACTCTTTCAGCTGTGTTGCCTGTGGGAGCAAAAAGTAGTAAAAGTTTAGTCGCTTAAGTAAGCAGACATGACAATGAATACACAGAAGTAGCAGATTTGATTATTTAGATTATTTGTTATTTTACATAGTGCCTTTTCAGATTAGAATCACATCTTACACTATCCTAGAGCATAGAATGGCTGGAGCATTTATCTTTGAGTTGCTGTATTACTGTGAGCTGTGCAGAGTGCTTTGAGCCATATCAAGTATGGCATGAAACCTATGATAGAAAACCAAATTCTATTCTATAAATAACATTAAAGTTTACCAGTAAATGTTGGCAATATGAATGAATCACAGCTCCAATTTCTTTACATAAATGTGACCCAATTCTAAAATATATCAGATGTATATCAGCATGTGTTATTTTTTCGAGTAGTTAGTGCCTGAGGTATGGTTGTTTAAAATATTATATATTGTCAGATGATGGTAGAAACTCACATTGAAACTCTGAGCAGGATATTTCTGTCAGATGTGATTATATTCATTTTGTACTGGGAGTTGCCCCATGAAGAATGATACCCGTTTTAATAAATAAATATCTTACACTGAGGCACGTACTTCTTTTGTTTTTCCTCAACAAAACGAAGGGTTTCCTGCCTCTGTGCCTTTCTGATGAATAATATAATGAGACTTCAGGAAGCGACAGATGGTACCAGTCGGGTTGTAAGTATTTGTATTTTAACTGAATTATTGACAACTTTGTGCTCTCAAATCATATCTAATTTCTATACAGTTGAGACCTGCAGGACATACTGGCAATATCTCAGGAATCTAGCAGAGCAATCAGAATCTTACATGATGGTACTTGTTGGACCCAGATGCCCTATATTATAATATCACCTACTTTTTATATAGCACCTCTAATCAGTAGACCTCTAAGCACGTTACAAAGGAGGTCAATATCGTTATCCCCATTTCTACACATGGGGAAAATGAGGCACAGAGAGGAGAAGTGACTTTCTCAGGATCGCTCTGCACGCCCATGAAGCCCAGTCCAGTGCTCCATCTACTATGTTGCTGGTGTCCATTAATTGGGCAGTGTCTTTGGGCAGGATTGTCAATTAATCTCTCTGGAGTATGATGTAGTGCATAGATGTGCTGCGCAGGAGCAGACAAGAGCCCATATGGTTCCAAGGGGAAAGTGATCTGCTGTGCTGACTAGTTTATTGCGTGCGGGATAGTAGCCCAGCAGAAACTACTCCCCAGAGAAAGTGCTCCTGTTGCCCAGTCTGTGCCCATTTGAAGTCAATAGAAGTGACAGGTGCTCAGCGTCACTCAAGATTAGACCCTTACATTGTAAACTGTCTCTGGAGCAGTGATTGCATATATCCATAAAGTACTACATACACTGTTGCTGAATACGTGTTGGCTATTATTCTCTGCATCCAACCTGTGTGCTATATTTCTATCTTGTTTCAGAGTAAAAAATATCCTGCATAAAGATTCTCTCTGTGTGGATAAAGATTTATATCGTTCTTTCAGTGTTCATGGCATGCATAAAGTTCCATTAACATTTTAAGGGCCAAATTCATACTTGGCATAAAGTCTGTCTCAGTTACACTGGGACTCCGTTTGGCCCATAAAGTGTTAGTTATGACTAGTTCTTTTGTGCAAGGGAAACACATGTTTAGAGGTCAATGGAGCCTTTTAAGAAAGATCAATATCTATATAAGCCAGATTCTAAGATGGTGTAAATAGCTTGTTACATGATGTTGTTCTAATTTTTATATTATCTCACTTCTTGGGATTTCACTTTCACTGCGGAAGTCAGAGAATTCCCTTGCTTTAGTCTAGGAAATTTGCTGCAGTTTTCTGTATGTACAGAAAAGCTTTCTCCCTCCCTCCACCCGCTCCCACCCTCCGCTCCCCATAAGAAGTGAAAGAGGTCACTCTTCTTGAGTTTATTTTGGAAAGTTTTTGATGGACCAACTTAACCTGTGGTTTACTTAGAAAATAGCAGTCTTACTGTGGGGATTAGGCCGATTTCCATGGACCTTTGTAACGACTAGAGCTAGGTCTGAATTGAGGAGTGGAGGCCCAGCCAGCATCATTACATAGCATGGGGCTTTTATACCAACCCTGAACTTCTAAAGGTCAAATTCTGCTCTCAGATACATATGAACAGCTTCTAGTTGAAGTCAATAGGTCAAATGGAATTATGTTTGCTTACGTCAGTGGTGGCTTTAGCCCAATGGTTGCTGCTCATGTGTCCAAGGCAGAATTTGTCCCATACTGTTTGCAGGGTTCTAGTGATGAATTTCAATTGTGAAGGATTGATTACAACTCTTTGAAAAATGGATCCCATATCATAGTGATTTTTTATTTATCCATTTTAGTATCATCTATCCTATGTTTTTATAAAATCTTATAGACGGAATAATTGTATAGTGCTTTTTTAGTGGTTTTTTTTTTTTGCTTAAAAATGTAGCCAAAATTCTATTAAATTACCTTTGTAACTGGCAGTTAAATGTCCAAATTTAGCTAAAATTAACAGAAAATCTTGCAAAATTCAGGTATTTTTATTTAAGTTGTCCAATACTTCATTTATGAAAAGGATGTGTGAGGCAACAGAATACTGTCAAAGTTATTGCCACATTGCAGAAATGCAGTATAAATCATATAGTCTAAACTCCGAAAAAGCTTTTATAGTAAAAAGGAAAAGCAACCCTGTTTTGAAAACTGTTAAAGAATAATGAATAGTGTCTTTATATTAAATATATTCCTTTTTAAATGAACACATTTGAATGGCTTTCTTTGTATAAGAATGATTTGTTGTAATAGAAAACTCTAACCATGTGACACTCCGCAAAATCAGGACTCCTCAGCATGAAGAAAATAAATAGAAATATATATGGAAGTTTTTGATAACCAGCATTTTCTTCTGAATAGTATCTTAACTAAAAGATTAACTATAAAGATTCTGCTGGGTTACAAGGACTTGAATCTCCTGCATTGTGGACCTGTGTCTTGTCATTTTTACTGCCACATGAAAGCTCTTCTTTTGCACTTGGCATTAATCAGACTACTCCATCAGGAGAAGTGGGATAGAATTCTTATATTGTCAGTTGCTCTGAGTGGCAAGTTAAGGAGCAGCAGCAAATATCCAAGGCTTTTTGGACTGCGCAGGCTGGGTTCTGGCAAATTACATCATCTTAAAAACTGTCTTCCCAGTTCTTCATTTACAGTACATCCATGCAATCCTCTTGATTTCATTGTGACTGGTGATGTAACTGAGGGTACAATTTGGTCCTTAGTGTTTACTCTAACACAGCGGTTCTCAAAATGTGCATCGGGACTCCAAAGTGTGTTGCGACCCCGTTTTAATGAGGTCGCCAGGGCTGGCGATACACTTGCTGGCCAAAGCCTGAGCGCTAATGCCCAGGGCCGAATCCGAAGCCCAGGGGCTTCAGCCACAGATGGTGGTGCTCAGGTTACACCAACCCCCGCCAGGGGCTGAAGCCCTTGGTCTTTGACTTTGCCCCCCACCCCCACCTGACGCAGTGGGGCTTGGGCGGGCTCAGGCTTCAATCCCCCCTCCTGGGGTCATGTAGTAATTTTTGTTGTCAGAAGGCTGTTGCAGTGAGAACCCCTGCTAGCACATCATACAAAGACTTCATCTAGTCCTGTGTCCAGTCTCCAGCAGCGATCGATATCTGATAGCTTAGAAAGGTCGGGGGGGGGGGGGGGACCTTTAATGAACCTTGCCATTTATTTATGCAGTGCTAAATACAGAGGGAAACAACATGCTGATAGAGAATCCTGGAACTGGATAAACAAAAAGACTGGCATGTTTCTTTCCTCTCAGCTCTCAGGACTTGATTCGGCCTTATCCTGACTTTTAGAACTAGAATACAATTTTTTTTTAAATCAGACTTGTAATTAATTGAAAACAAAGAGGATCATAGCACAGAAGATCGAAATGGAAATGAAAAAGGCCTATTAGATCATGCTTTCCATCTCCCTGCCAGAGGGGGATTGCTTCATATATAGTTCACTTTCTAGTGTTTAGTTTAGTCTAATTTTAAATATCATAAGTGATGGGAGCTGCACTTGGGAGAATATTCCACAGTCAAATGCATCTCACATTATTTAAGAAATTTATTCTGATATTCAGACTAAATTTTCTTTTTTAAAATTTCATCCTATTGTTCCTACTTATATCACCTTATGGTTCCTCTCTGTCATCATTTACGACTTTCAAGTATTTGTATACTGTTGTCTCCGTTTTGTCATCTCTCAACAAATTTCGCAGATGTGTGTTTTAATTTTCCTGAAAAGCTAGTTCCTCCAGCTCTGGATAATTTTTGTTGATGTATCCTGAACTCTCTTCAATTTGTCACTGTCTTTGTTAATATGGTGCCTAGCAATTAACACAGCATTCCAAATGTGGTCATAACAGAGCCACAAAGAGTGTGATTGTAACTGCCCTACTCTGTGACATGATGCCTCTTTGAATATAGCCCAATATTGCATTGGCCTATTTGCAGCCATATCTGCAACACGTCTAATTTGCTGTCTACTATCTCCCCTGCAGTGGTCACCATTAAACAGTCATTATTTGCCAACAGTTACCATTCACTAGTGTTTAAGATGATAGCATTTGCCCCTTATATTTAGAAAGGCTATAGTTTGGTAACTGTTGTGTCTGATAGTAAAGGTAGAAATTTGAATGGTGACCGATGCACTTTAGTTCTTTTTCAACATTACTGCTTCCCAGGTTTCTCCTTCCCATTGAGTATCTCTTTCAGATTGTTTGTTTCTCCAGAAAAAATGTATTTTTCCAAGTTGAACCTCAATTTTGTTGTTTTCTCCCAAGGTTTTTGACCTCTCTAGGTTCCTTTGTATTATTTTCCTGTCCTGATAGGTGTTCACAACTCCTCCTAATTTAGGATCATTTGTATTTCATTAACGAACATGTTGTTTACTCTCTCTTGGTAAATTATTAATGAATATATTAAATGGGACAGGATCTAAAACCAGTCCATTTGGTACTCTGTTAGATACCCTATCCCCCACCCTCCATATCTATATGTTGCCATGTTTAATCACCTTTCATTTTTGTTCATTTAGTCAGTTTTTAATCCCGATAGTGCTTCTCTCCAAATCCTTTTCAGTTAATTTTTCAGATGAGATTTCATGACATTAAATATCAGATACCTTAATGAAATGCAAATATATTATATCTACTGCATTTCCTTAATCCACTAATTTGGTGATGGATTTTTATAAAAGAATCTCTCTTTCCCCAACAAGTTTGTCTGGTAAGATTTATTTAACTGGTTTATGAATTAATTAACATCAAGGCAATGTGGAGGAACCTCAGTCTAAATGCAATGGTATCCGTAAATATTCACCCATTAGATAATTTAAATACTTTCTTGTTTGTTTTTATGTTAACTGTAAGGTGCCTAGACATCTTAAGTCAAATGCAGCCTGGAGTGAACTGGTGTCATTTCCATAGTAGTCTTTCGGCCAAATCTTTTAGTGCCAGCATTGGTGGTGTAAATTATTTTTGGCTGTAAGCTGTTAGAAAATGGGTGTAAGTGGGGAATTTTCACTGATTTGGCATTTGAAGATGTGCAAAAGTGAGTGTAACGTCATCCATGGGGTGGAGGGAAAGGTGCAGAAAAAGCTGTTGACAGAAGTGCGTAATAAAAGCAGCCCCACTGATCTCTTTCTCCCCCAACGCATACTTTACCCTATCCCTGCATTACCCCCAACAGTCCCAGAACCAAATTCAACCCTGGCATAAGCTGATACAACTTTTATTGCATTCTTGTTTTGCATTCCCACCGAGTTCCAAATTAAAGCAAGTTACACTGTTTTGACACTTACCCCTGTTTCCCAACCACCTTCCATTATGAATTTGTTTCCTTGGCAACAGGTGTGCTGTATAAACTTTTAAATAAGTAAACTAAATTAAATTTACTAACTGATCTTCTGTGGCAGTGAATTCCACTGATTAACTGTAGGCTGCATTACAGGTTACAGATGTATTGCCTGGCAATTGAATGTTCTCTTGTTTTCATGTTTCAGGGCTGGGTAAAGAGGAGGGAATGATCAATTTCTGTTATACCTCTTCTTCATTTGGCATGACCTTAAGTTTACCTTCAAAGTTTCCCTTTTTTGCGTCATTGCCTGATTTTTGTTCTCCTATTGAAAATTTGTCTTGGCTTTTGCAAATAAGCATTTAAAGGTCTGGAATATAAGCAGAAATAGAACAATTGCAGCCTGTACATTGGAGAAGCTGTGATTTTTAATGCATACGCAGTGGATTTGAGTGAACAGCTGAAATTTATTTTCAAAAACATAAATTTGCTAAAAAACACCCCTACACTCCATCCCCTTTTGTTTGATTTCTGTAACTATTCATGTGAAAGTTTATTAAACAAGATTGTTCACCAAAACAGTGAATTTAGAACTCATAAATGGGAACATGCTCCCCAGAAGCCAGATTATAAATGTTGCACCCATCTGTCTCTATTACTGACATAGCTGAAACAAACAAGTCCATTCTCTGTGTTCTAGCCTGAGGGTCTCCATAGTGCTAGCTGCTCCACTTACTCCCAATTGCCTTGCTTCCCTAAAAGCAACAAAAATAAGCCACAGAAGCAAGGAAACTTCTTCAATCTGACAAGAATGGCAAAATGCAGGGGTTTGCTCAGGCTGGGACAGCAAAGACGAGGACAGGGTCACAGTAGGGAAGAGTTGGAGGCCTGGATCCATAGAGCTTTAGCAGCTCTTAAACTTTACTATATAGCAATATCCCAGGTTGGGTGTGGAGCGGGGCCCTTGTTCCAGCCTGCCTTAGCCTTTTGCAATGCACCTCCCTTGGGAGAGAACACTAAAGCCCCGAGCTCATTGACTGTGAGACTAGAGTGAGGGTTTAGGTTCCAGAAACTTTTACCACTTTATGTTTCACTCTATATGCATCCGAAGAAGTGGGTTGTAGCCCACGAAAGCTTATGCTCTAATAAATTTGTTAGTCTCTAAGGTGCCACAAGTGCTCCTGTTCTTTTTACCACTTTAGTATCTCTCCTTAGAAGTTGCGGGATTCAGTTTTCCTCTCAGATGGACTGAGTGAGAATCCCCCCCCACAATATTAAATCTCTTAGTAAAAAGTTTTATTCGGGGAAAAAATGGAGTAAAATAAAAAAAAATCTAGATTTTATGCTTAGTGAAAGAGTGCTGGGCAACAGCAACTGAGCCAGCACTCTGGTCACTGCAACTCTAATTAATTACTCTAGAGCAGACCTCAATAAGAAGAGCTGTGCTTAATTGATGGGCTGAGGAGATCTAAGAGGCTAATTAGGCCATTAGGCTGATTGAAGAAAAGGCACAGGAGGGAAGTAGGAGAGGGAGAATGCAGAAAGAGAAATGAGGAAAGGAATGGAGGGCTCCCTTGGACTATAGGGGTGAGGCTATAGAGTGTATAAGGGTGATGGAAACTAATATTGTAAATAAACCGCACCAGGCTTTTTACCAGCAAAAAAGGTCTCTGAGACATTTGTGAACTTGAATAGAGGCAGGAGCAAGCAGGCCCCGCCACACGCTTTTCATAAATTAGACAAGAACTCTAAGATATAGAAAAACATGCAGTCACATATGTAAAGAACTTTTCCTGGCATTCATCTCCCAGTCAGAGTTCCAGCCCCATGCTGTCCAGAGTGACAGATACCCCCCCCCCTTCATCCCCCGCCCTCTTTTGCTGTGCCCAGAAGATCTCTCTTTGGGTTAGCCTGCAGGCCAAGACATGCCATTTTTCACAGCAGGACATCAAAGTGCACCATGGAACTTCTAGTGCACGGTAGCAGGGTCAATATGGCCAGTTAGCATGAGGTGGGCTAGAGTGCTATAGTGCGTTGTGCACTAACAGATTGTGTCGATAAGCTCTTGGGCAGTTTATCCCAGTTCCCTACACACACAATGGGGTTTTGGACTCGCTGCTTTCTCTGAGGCTTTGTCTAAACAAGAGCTAAGAGGTGGCCCATTAAGGATAAAGTGGCCTTTAGTAACTGACTTTCAAAGACTTAACATATTATCTCAGAGACCACTTTTCACAGAGCAGTGTGTTCATCAGAGTGGTTGCTGATGGGCCATGCTCACCTTCCATGGAGAAAGGTAGTTTTATTTGACTGGGTGGAGGATTTTAAAGTTGAACTCATGTCCCTTGATTATTAAATATAAATTTAATGATGGATCAGGTTCAATCTATCACAGATTCTTTAAGGGAAAGTTTAGGGGAAAACTCATATTGTTATGTTATGTGATATTTTATGTTGTGATGCATCCTGACAAGTTGCAACTGTCATATCATGTTTTATCTGTCTTTAACCTTCAACATGGACTTATGCAACCTAATATGACATGAGAGGTTAAAAAAAAAATGTTTTCCAAAACTGCCATTAAAAAAGAAGCAGAACAGCTCGGCTGTTCTCAGTGGTGGCAGATGACAGAACAAGGAGCAATGGTCTCAAGTTGCAGTGGGGGAGGTCCAGGTTGGATATTAGGAAACACTATTTCACTGGGAGGGTGGTGAAGCACTGGAATGCGTTACCTAGGGAGGTGGTGGAGTCTCCTTCCTTGGAGGTTTTTAAGGCCCGGCTTGACAAAGCCCTGGCTGGGATGATTTAGTTGGGAATTGGTCCTGCTTTGAGCAGGGGGTTGGACTAGAAGACCTCTTGAGGTCCCTTCCAACCCTGATATTCTATGATTCTATGATTCTACAGGACAGTTTTGGGAAAAGCAGAGCTTTAGCTTGGTTTACACTTCTATTGTTCTAACAAATATGTTTCAGACTAGACATTAGCTGCCCAAAGGGTAAAGCCAATAGTGATAGCAGAATGAGATTGACTAATATTGCATCTTATTTTAATAGTTCTCAGTATTTCACTGTTTTGGCACAAAGTGGCTTCCGTGATCCATGTGACAACATACTAGCTTTCCTGTTATGGTCACATTTCATCCTTAGCCCTACAGAGACATCTTTGTGACCCATGAAATCTGCAGCTGCCAGTCTCCCTTGATTTCATTCAGAAAAATGTTCTTGCCAGTTTCCTCGCAAGGAAAGTCTGGAAAATGTAAACTGATCACTGAGAGTTGAAATGTTGTTACTAATTGATTTCCCTTAAACATCACTGATTATTCATGCTCTTCCTAAAGTTACCTAGGCCTGGTTTACTTGTAAAAGTTTTGTCAGCATAGCTGCATCTCCACTACGAGAACTTGGTGGTATAACCATTCTGATAATTCCTTCTAGTATAGGCAAGGCCTGTGGCTGCCCTTTGGGACCAGTGAAACCCATGGTTATAATCCCTTGATTTTCTGGGGGACTTCAAACTAATTCATGGCTGTTTTGGTAGTACTGTCTGGGCTGTCACTGGTAGTGTAAACTTCCTCTCACCTCCCAGGCAGTTGCTTGCAGTTTAGCTGGCTCTTCTGCTGAGCAGCCATGGTGATCCCTGGCCATAAGGAGAAAGGTGGTCTAATATGATTCCTGGCTCTGATGTGGTCTCCCTATGTGACCTTAGTCAAGTCAATTAACCTTTCCCGCATTACTTTCTCCTCAACAAGTAGAAAGTACTTTCTCTACCTTCTAGGGGTGATGGTGGGTTAATTTTGCAAATGCTGTAAGTGTTAGAAATCAGTGTATGCAAACACACAGCTCTTAAATAGGCCACAAACGCCAATCCTCTGTGGCAAGTTATCATTTGGACATTTTTAAATGTTGGCCCCCATGCCACGGACCCAGCAAAAGCAGCTGGGTTCCATTTCTGTGGCAGGAGTCTGATTATAGCCTGAAGAGTCTGTGCATTTTTGAAATATGATGAAGAGGTCCCAAAGAATCATTTCACTGCTTCCTTTACCCCAAAACTTTCTGCCTGTCTGTATATATCTAATATTTGATCTTGATAGCAAGCCTGTCACCTTTTTATAAGCACTGTTGTGTTTTAGGGATTTGGTTTTGTGAATCAAGAATAAGTTGGAAAAAAACCTGAAATGTGGGTTTTTATTTTAATTATTATTTTTTCATGCAGCCAAGCTTGCTTGTTTTCTCAGTTGGCCAACTTCTTCTGTTATGAGATTTTAATGTTTTTCTTTTCAGCAGAGAAGTCATGTTTTAAAGCTTACTTGCATGTATTCAATTATAGATGATAATTTGTTTGACTTTACACTCAAAATTGCCTTGAGTAATTTCCTGTAGACGTACATATAATCCATATACATGTTAGAAGTATTAGTGCTATATGCATTTGCATAGCTTGTGTGTAACAAATCACTGGGGCTTAGAAAGGACAGATGACTCCTTTTGGGGCAATTGGTGATGCGATGGTCTTTCTTTCTGCTCCTTGCTGTACGTATGTGGAACAATATTTCTTTATCCAAACCAACTTTTCAGTAAAAGATTAAAGCCTTCAAAGGTAATTTTTAATAAATAATTAGGAATTAAGCAAACCGGAGATGGGATGGCTCAAAGCAGTGGTAATGTGATACACATTTTTTTACATGTAGTCAGTTTGCTTCAATGCATGCTGGAGTGTGTAATGAGATACTGGGACTTTAAGGCCAGAGGAGGTTGTTTGAGAGGCCAGTTACCCCATTCCAGGTGTCTGAGGAAGGTGAATGAAGGCTGAAAGAATAACCAAAACGTACACTGGGTGAGAGGAAGATAGTCTCAAGGAATAGTTAGTGTCTGGGATAGGGATGATATAGGAAAACCAGGCCATTGTTCCTTTAAAGGACCAGGAACCTTGTAGAGTGGACTGAGCAAGGCTCCCCTTCTCCCAGCTGGCTCAGACAGGTGTTTGGGGTACCGTAGAACCTTAGAGTTACAAACACCAGAGTTACGAACTGACCAGTCAACCACACATCTCATTTGGAATCAGAAGTATGCATATAGGCAGCAGCAGAGACCAAAAAAAAAAAAAAAAGGGGGGGGGGGACACACAGTACAGTACTGTGTTAAATGTAAACTACTAAAAAAATAAAGGGAAAGTTTAAAAAAAAAAGATTTGACAAAGTAAGGAAACTTTCTGTGCTTGTTTCATTTTAATTAAGATAGTTAAAAGTTGCATTTTCTTCTGGATAATAAAGTTGCAAAGCTGTATTAAATCAATGTTCAGTTATAAACTTTTGAGAGAACAACCATAATGTTATGTTCAGAGTTAGGAACATTTCAGAGTTACAAACAATCTCCATTCCTGAGGCGATGGTAATTCTGAGGTTCTACTGTAATTAGAACCACCTCGGAAGGGTCAGGGGAGTTGTCAAGTAATGAATGGGAAGAGAGTGGTGACTCAAAAGGAGTCTCCACACTCTGTCAGGAAAAGCTTGCTGAGAGGAGGACTCTACCACAACAAAGTCCCAAAAGGAGGGATGTGGCAATCCTGAACTTCAGGTTGAGTGAAAGAATGTCTCTCTTGGGAGCTGGACTATATAGAACAGGGGCTGGCAAACTTTTTGGCCTGTAAATTGTATGGAGGGCTGGTTAGGGGAGGGGGTCGTGGCCTGGCCCCCACTTCCTATCTGCCACCCCCCCCAGGGCTCCTGCCCCATCCATCCCCCCGCTCCATGTCCCCTGACTGCTCCCGGACCCCTGCCGCCCCATCCAACCCCTCCACTCATTCCTGACGACCCCCCCAGGACCCCTGCCCCATCCAACCACCCCTTCTCCCTGTCCCCGACTGCCCCCGGAACCCCTACCCCTGACTGCCCCCTGCCGCCCCATCCAACCCCCCCTCCTTCCTGACTGCCCCCCCCCGGGACCTCTGCCCCCATTCAACCCCCTGTTCCCCTCCTGACTACCCCAACCCCTATCCGCCCCCCTGCCCACCACCCTGAACTCCCCTGCCCTCTATCCAACCGCCCCCCCCCCTCGCTCCCTGCTCCCTTACCTCACTTCCTGGAGCACCGGTGGCTGGCGGTGCTACAGTCACGCCGCCCGGCTGGAGCCGGGCCACGCCGCCGCCGCCGCCACCACACAGCACAGAGACCGGGTCAGGCCGGGCTCTGCAGCTGCGCTGCCCCAGGAGCTCACAGCCCCGCCGCCCAGAGCATTGCGCTGGCAGCGGAGCAAGCGAGCTGAGGCTGCGGGGGAGGGAGAACAGAAGGGGAGGGGCCGGGGACGAGCGTCCTGGGCCAGGAGCTCGGGGGCCGGGCGGGACAGTCCCGCGGGCCATAGTTTGCCCACCTCTAATATAGAATAAATTAGACTCCAAGAGAGGGGAATATTATTTTAAAGATTTTTGGCTTTGAGTGGATTATTTCCATGAACCTGAAGGGAAACTGAGGCAGGCAACCGCAGTGGCACACAAGGCCACAAGGGGGATACATGTTTGGAAACTGCATCCTTTCTACAGATAGTAACAATGACTGAGTCAATCTGATATCTAGTCTACGACCTACATTATGGCCATGTCTATTGTACAAAAAAAGGTGTGTATTTAACGTGTTGAAATACTAATGTAGACAAGACAGTTGTAGTTTTAATGCATGTTAGCTTGTTGAGCTAAACTTAGTGGGAAGCCTAGGATTTATCTCGACCAGCTCACAAATGTTAAAACTTGTCATGTCTACACTACAGTTTCAGCATGTGTTGTTTAACGCACCACTTTTCCTAATGAAGACAAGGCCTATATGAAATTTAGATTCTGGTCTCAGTCCACTTCCTAATGAAAAGGTGTCTACATCACCATAATTGTCAGTAATTGGCACCCTTGTTGGCAGTATTAAACCAAGGACCTAATGGGCCTGGAGCCTTATCTACCTTCTCATCCCAAGTGGTGATTTCTCCAGATCAGTTTTGGGACACATAGATAGGTCAGTATCAGAAAGCCTACACCACAGTTTCCTGTGCTGTAGTAGTACTGTGGTTAGGTAGAATGCTCAAACTCCAAGGCTGTAAATCCAGTATAAATCACAAACACTAAATTCATTTTTAAACTGAAAAAGAGTTAACCTAAGAGGTACTATTATTTGGTCAGAAATTGGGTACAGGTGTAGTAAATCATGCAAACTTCCTTTGGTGCTGTACCGGCCTAGTCTACACTAGAAAATTTTGCTGGTATAACTATAGCAGCAAACCCTTTGTGTAGTTACAGTTTATACTAGCATAAAAGTGCTTTTGTTGGTATAGCGCGTATTGGTTCAGTCAACAAAATAACTTGTGCTGGCAAAAGCACTGTTATACCAGTATAATTGCATTTACACGAAGGTGTATGGCTGTATACATCCCTACCCATGGTGCAATACCTGCATACATTTCTAATGTAGATATGCCCGAAAGCTTTTTCTAATTTAGTTTGTGGTCCTGTAGTAATTTGAGTTCACTGAGTGTCAATTAGCTCAAATTAACTAACACCTTTGTAGATTTCCCCCCCCACACAATGTTTATTCCAGGAGTATCTAGATTAGCATTTACAAAGGAGTTAGTTAATTGATTGCCAGTTAATTCAGATTCACTCATTAAAACAGGACGAGAAAGTCTAGTCTAGACAAAACGTAAGGGCTTGTCTACACTTGAAATGCTACAGCTGCAGCACTTCTGTGTAAACACTGTCTACCCGGACAGGATTGGTTCTCCAGTTGGTGTAGGTAATCCACCTCTCAAGGAAGTAATAGGTAGGATCTAGTGCTGTCTACATGGGGACTCAGGTTGGCTTAACTACATTGCTAGGGGATTGGATTTTCCACATTCCTGAGCGACATAGCTGGGTCAATCTAATTGTCTATGGCTATGTCTACACTGCAGCTGGAAAGTGTAATTCCCAGCTAGGGTAGAATTACATGCACTAGCTCTGCTCAAGTATCATGCTAAAAATAGGAGTGTGGCCATGGCAACACGAGCCATAGCTTGGATTAGCTGCAGCTACTCTGTTCTTTTTAACACACTACTATGTCTACCTGAGCTGGGAATCACACTTCCCAGCTATAGCGTAGAGCAGAGGTGGGCAAACTACGGCCCGCGGGACCATCCTGCCCGCCCCTGAGCTCCTGCCCCGGGAGGCTACCCCCCGGCTCCTCCCCTGCTGTTCCCCCTCCCCCGCAGCCTCAGCTCGCTCGCTCCGCCGCCGGCGCAATGCTCTGGGCGGTGGGGCTGCGAACTTCTGGGGCAGCGCAGCTGCAGAGCCCGGCCTGACCCGATGCTCTGTGCTGCGCGGTGGTGACGGTGGGGCTGGCTCCAGCCGGGCAGCGCAGCTGTAGCGCCACCAGCCACCGGTGCTCCCGGCAGCGCAGTAAGGGAGCGGGGGAGCAGGGTTGGATAAAGGGTGGGGGAGCTCAGGGGGTGGGGGTGTGGATACGGGTCGGGGCGGTCAGAGGGCGGGGAACAGGGGGGTTGAATGGGGGCAGGGGTCCCGGGGGGTAGTCAGGGGCAGGGATAGTAGTCAGGAATGAGATAGTCAGGGTAGTCAGGAATGAGAGGAGGGGTTGGATGGGGGCAGCGGGAGGTAGTCAGGGGCAAGAGTTCTGGAGGCAGTCAGGGGACAGAGAGAAGGAGTGGTTGGATGGGGCAGGGGTCCCGGAGGGGCTGTCAGGAATGAGAGGAGGGGTTGGATGGGGCGGCAGGGGGCAGTCAGGGCAGAGGTTCCGGGGGCGGTCAGGGGACAGGGAGTGGGGGGGGGGGGGGGATGGAGCAGGGGTCTTGGGGGGGGGGGAGCAGATAGAGGGGGGGGGCCGGGCCACAACTCCCCTCCCTAACTGGCCCTCCATACAATTTCCGAAACCAAATGTGGCCCTCAGGCCAAAAAGTTTGCCCACCCCGGTGTAGAGATACCGTAAAGGACCACACTTCTGGTAGGTAAAGATATATTATTTGTATAACACTTTCATTCCAAAGGGTCTTCAAGTGTTGTACTGTATTTGTGCAGGTGAATAACTATGGATATAATTTGGACTTAATGCACCACTGCAATGCAATAGTAACTGGACTCTGTTTTTAGTTTTGCACAATACTTGTATGGAAGAACTTCCAATGAAATCTTAAGTGCTGAAGAGAGTGGTATTGGTGATTCTTTTGAATCAATATTAAATCAATGCCCTATTAAGTTTGAGTGCGCTTGTCGCTGAAGGATACCATTTTTCAAAGGGGGAGGGCCTATTTACTTGTGGCCATTAAAAATTCTACCATGCCTTTTTGCAAGGGTAGAAGTGTTTATCTGTCCAGGACAAATTCCAATTTGGGTAACCACATTGTGCCTGCTTAAAATTCCTCCATCAGTTTCAGCTGGATATAGTCTTCTTCTGTATTTCCTGTCCTAAAGCGTTGTTTAGTGTTGCTGCATGCTTTTGAACCATTGTTACATCCATCGGTGTACTGGCTGCACTTCATTGGTGGGTGAATATATAAAATCTGTGTATATATAAAATTTGTAAAGCACTTTGAGAAGATGAAAGGTGCTGCATTTTTAATTGCTATTATTATTTAAATAAGTGAACTAAAATAGCAGCTTTTTATGTTTTGTTTTAGGGCTTATCATAAAATAGTAAATGAACAGTAAAAGAATTGTAAATCCTTTTTTGGTGTTTCATGCTTAGCCTAGAAATCTCCATGTAACTTGTATTTAAAGTTAATGCCGGTAATAATCAGAGATCAGGGCTCCAAGAATCTTGTCTGCTACTCAGATATTCCTAGTGTTTAAGTGGCATGAATTGGATGCTTATTTAATAATATTCAAGAACCATGTTTGTTTCTTAAGGGCAGAGAGGAATACTAATCCTTTTCTGTATTCAAGAGGAGAAACCATCTAGGAAGAGCAGTGATATGAGCAAACTTGTCAGCATGTTCAAAATTTCCATGAATAAATGTTCTCAGACATTTACTTTTTTCCTAAACATTTTTAAAAGTCTTTATGAAAATTTAAACTATTGTGTCTCAGGGTGGCTTGAACTGAAAACTTCATGAATTAAAAATGGCGTTTTACTGATAAAATACTACTTGTTTACTGGAAAGACAAAACCGGTCATTCAGTTTGTTCTTACAACATTTTATAGCGAAGTATGCTGATTTCATCATTTCCACAGTGTAAAATATTCCTAACCTGAGGGACAACATGAGAAAAAATGTGGGGGCAAATGTTTAAAAAATATCATTTTAGAAACAAGGAGCAAGAGAAAGAGAGTTTATAAGAAGCACATATATTGTAATATAGTGAAATCTTCCTTATTCACATGAGTTCATGTCTCCCCAGCATCCTTGATATTTTAAAAAACCTTGTTTGTCTAAATTTCATGTTGGCCATGTCCTCTGGATAAACTAGATTTCACTGTATATGTACATATTGTGTTACAAATAGTGAAAATCCTATGTTTCTGGCTGAAGAATCTGTGTATTACAGCTGTTCTGTTGTTTGGGGCCATCTGCACAAGAATATATTCCTTGTAATAGAATAAATCATAAAAAGACCTTTGGACTACAGCAGTCTTATTGGACCCACCCTTCTATGTCTCTGACTACCATTCTCAGCAGGGATATTGAAAAGGAGGTTCAATAGATTAAACAGCGGTATTCTTGTGTGAGACTAACTGCCTAGCAGTTGTTTCACTGGGAAAAAAAGTCTGGGCTACATTTATTGGCTCTTTAATTTGGATTGCCAATGATAACGCAGAGCCTACTGCTAAAGAAAGGTAGGATGCAGAAGCAGAAACATTAGTGCTAATCTGCTGCAGAAAGACTAGATAAATCAGCACAGCTCTCATACATCACTAAGAGAGAAGCTGATTGCAACTTGACCATGTGCCTGAATAGTCACATCAGAGAGAAGAACAGAGCATGGATAAAAAATCTAAAATGTACCCTTAGGGCTACTTGCTGTGCTGGACTTATGATAACCCATCATTGTAAGTTTAAGATTTCTTAATTTTTTTTCTCTGTTTTGTAATTACAGGTTTGAGCCTGTGGTTTACAAGCCTGTGTTTATAGTTTACACAAATTTAGGGTAAATGTCCTGGAGTAAAGTATAGTACTTACTAGATAATAGTTTGATGTTGTGTATGTCTGTAAATGATACATACTTTAGTGTTGCTGTCTGTTTCAATACACAGCTCACTTAGAGGTTACTTAGACATTTTTCATTAGCAGCTCAGTCTTTTAATATATTTTAGGGGTACCTCATTTTCACCATTGTAGTCTTATATTTTAAAATGACTTAAAATGCAAGTAGAATGTCTCAAATGTATTCTACTTTTACTGTGAGAGTGTTTGTATTGTTTTATTTTTGCTATTAGGAAAAATAATAATTGAAGGGTGTTTTCTAAGGACCTTTTTGTATTCCAGAATTAAGTGTGGATGGTAATTTTCCTGCAGTTCTTAAATTTTGTGCAATTGTTTAATTTAACGTCACTTGAGCATCTGCAAAGCAAGAAGACAGAGATGACATGGAAACTGAATAAGCATTGATTGCTAGGCTGAAAATTACATTTAAAAAGTTTTTGCAGCAGATCTGATTTCAGTTTATTTTTCACCAAATTGGATTATCATATTTAATTGTTGAAGATGAACATAGCAAACAAATGTGTGAAACTATCCTGCATATCCCATATTTCCTGCTGTACCAGACTATAAAGCTGTTGTTGATTGTTACTCCATGGAAAACCCTAATGCTAGAATTCAGAGCAGCATGCTTAAATAATGCATAGGCAAGTGAAACGGGAAGGATGAATTTTACTGTTCAGATGTTGAGGTGGTGCTTTTGTTCAAAGATAGAAGTATGAACTTAAAAAGGTACAGAAATGTAAACTTAGAGTTTCTCTTACTATTTCAGAGAAAGATGAGGGAAAGTCTATAGATGATTTTGCTGTGCACCTCAAGGGTAGGGAAATTTTTGAAATGTATTTAATGATGTATTGAAATATTCTTTTAGGGTGGGGTAGTGGTTCAGGGAAGCTAATGTATGGAGTGTAAAAAGTAGAACTGAGGGGGAATTCGTGCTTTTCTGGGCTTCTGTGGAAGGGAATTCTTTTTAAATAATTGCATTATCCTTTTTAATATGAAATTGGGTCTACTGTTTCTATTATTTAGTAAAAAAACAAACCTTCACCCAGCTACAATATATTCTATGCCTTTGATTCTGCAGACATATGCTTCCTAATTTTTGGAACTGTTGATGAAGTAAGCCCGGAGTCATCTAAAAATACATGTGTCCATTTATTTTACAATGGTATGAGTGTTGCCAAATATAATAAACAAAGGAAGCTTAGAAACAGAGAGAGCCTAAATGTATACACCTCTACCCCGATATAACGCGACCCGATATAACACGAATTCGGATATAATGTGGTAAAGCAGTGCTCCGGGGGGCGGGTCTGCGCACTCCGGCGGATCAAAGCAAGTTCGATATAACGCGGTTTCACCTATAATGCGGTAAGATTTTTTTGGCTCCCGAGGACAACGTTATATCGGGGTAGAGGTGTATTTTCTAAAATTGGCTTCTCTCTGAATCAGTTGGAAATGTTGTGGATGGTTGTGAAGCTGTTGCCCTATTCACTTTCAGCAACTGCATTTTAGCCTCCCATTTTCTCTGTCATGTGTTTGCTTTGGGCTAAGCATTAAGCAAAGTGAAGGTGCTGCTTTTGATTTTTTCACCATATTTACTAAAACTAGAATGGACAAGGGGGAATTGATGTGCTATAACATAGTGGTAGCTTGTTCTCCTTCCCAGCAGAGTAAATGGCCAACTTGGGGCAAATGTCGAATGAGGTATGCATCAAGTTAGGAAATTGGTTTTAAAAAGTGTGTGTGTGTATGTGTGTGTGTGAAAGAGAGAGAGAGAGAGAGAGATCATCAGTTGCCTTAATCCCTTTTCACTGTCATTCTGATGCTCTAATGAGGTATTAAATTAATAACTCTATGGGGCAGTCCTCTATTTTTATTTCTTCTTTGAACTGCCATATAAATCTGTGGCATAACATAAAATATATAATAATGGGTTAGACTTGTTTTGTCAAGTAAGGGACAGAACTAGGGCTGGTTGAAAATTTTCTGTTCTTGAATGGAAAATTAGATTAAATTATTTTTTTGTGAACAGTGTCCGCTTTCTTTGGAATTTGTTGTTGTTGAAAAACTGAAACCTGAAAATTGAAACTAGAGCATCATAGAGGATGCAGTTTGACCAGGTAGCCTGGCCTATCGAGGAGAGCAGGAGAATAAGGCAGGATGGTGGCTTTTCTGAATGGCAATATTTTGATAAACTTTTTACCAAAAAGTCGGAAAAAAAAATTATGGGGAAATATTTATTTTCTGACCAGCTATGGAAAGCTGGTAGCTGTCCTCAGCAGCAAACAAGGGACCATGCTGTTACTCAGTCACAGTATGGCCAATTTGGTCTTCTATTGACACTGCCAGAACAGTGCCAGTTAATGCCAATAGTGATGGTGTTTTAATAATGTGCATACAGTTCCTTCTTGTTGGGAATGGCCCGAGAAGGACACATTTCATATAGGCCAGTTAGTATTAATTTTTAACATGCATCAGTATTATCCCAATACCAGTCCCCTGAGTTATTCCATCCATCCCCTGAGTTACCCATTTCTCTAGGAGCTACAAAATTAAGCCAAGGATTGCCTAACAGAATGAACAAGAGATCAGCCACAACACTGGCGTGACCAGTCTTGTGGACTCTCAGTTCAAGTTTCAAGTCCCCAAGAGGATCTACCCTTCCCACTACTTAAAAAAGACAATTTTTAGTTCTGTGATGCTTATTCAATTTTCAAAATGGAGTTTGTTTACAAAATCTGCATGTCTGTGATATCTGACCATTTTATTTTAGTAGCTGCCTTTCCTTGTGGTTTGGAATGTTGCTGAACATTAAAGTATCATATAACGTGTGTATATATATGTGTATATAACATACAGGTATAGAGCTTTATTAGGTAGATCCTGACCTCTACTTGGACTGTTTTGCGCTGCTCCAGCAACACAGAGCCAATTGTAAAACTGGTTTAAACTGCTGTCTGAAGAATCCCCCTGCCTAGGCGAATCCCTGGATGGCATAGAGCCCTGGCTGGCTTATATGTAGCAGCTTCCCATGCTATCCTTTCCTGGCCCCTGGAGCAAAAGGCACAGAAGGGGTGCCAGCCCCTATGCCTGGCTGATCCCTGGCTTCTGGAAAAGCCCCAGGGCTGCTCTGATTATAAGGTGGGAACAGACCCACTCACTTGCTGGCTCTTGGATCAGGGGAGCCTGAAGGTGGCTAACCATAAAGTCACCTTTTTTTCTCCTCTTCTGTCGAGTACAGTTCAGGCAGTGCCCCCCAAGCTTGGCACCCCAGGCAGTCACCTGGGTCGCCTGCTCCTAAATTTAGCCCTGGGTGTAGATGTGCTTGCACTAGCTCTGTTCCACCTACCTCCTAAAAATAGCAATGTGTCTGTGATGGTACAGTTGGCTGCTTAAGCTACTGGTAGCTGCCATGAGTACAGTCCTGCCCGACCTGGCTAAGTCCTCAGACAGCTTGGGCTGCCAGGTACATGCTGCTGTATTGAGGCGCTAGCACCAGAAATGTCTTCGTGAGCTGGGGGTCTCATCTCTCAGATCAAATGTAGAAAACCCCTCTATTGTAAAGGATTAGATTCACTGAGCAAACATATGCTTATACAGTCTATGCTGAGTGCACAAGTGACTCTAAGAAACTAAAATAAACAGTACTGTTACTGGTAGGGTTTCTGATTTTACAGTTTTACTTGGCTTTTATTTACTGTTATTCCTATAATACTCATTTCCTCATAGTATCATAACATGTTATAGATCTGTGAGTCTCAGGACCCAGTTGTGCATACCTTGCCGACCCAAAATTCCCCTTTATTTCAAATGGAGTTGTGGCTATGTAAGGCATGCTGAATCATGAAGGTTGTAGTAGCATCCTCCATTCAGTCCAGAGTTAGGGTTAGAAAAGAGAACTTTAACAGTTTTTTGGGGAAACATGACTTTGTTTTGAAGTGACCTGTTTGGACCTATAATATCAGTGTACAGTATATGAGTATACAGCACTACTTTTAGAGGAGAGTCAGAAAACACTGCAATATTCCCCTTTTGCAGACATAACAGTAGTATAATCAATCCTGGTTTACATTGATGGAACAGGGTTCTGTTAGTAAAGTAAAGCAATCCTACTTTCTGTGACCTGCATTCACTTAAACTTTGGGAGATTATGCTGGCTTTTAAAACGTAACACAACAATTAAAAGCTTTATCTTCTCTTTTTAGTTCTGTAATCAGCCACAATGTGTTTAGATTTCTACCAGGATTATTATTTTTAATGGGTCAGCAATTCTGCATTCGCCGAAGTGGAATACAGCTGCTTTCACAATGAGATTTTTAAATAAATGTTTGCCACTATGGGTTTTCTACAAAGCTTCATAAAATAAGTGGACCTCAGTTAGAGCCACTAACTAACAATGTACTGCTTTGCACATTGAGAAAGCTGGTATTCAATTGCTTTCCCTCCAGATTTCAGGGATTTTATTTTCTAACCCAAGAGACTGGAGTTTACTGACTTTTTTTTTTTTTAATAAAGTGCCTGTCTGTGGGCCGGTTTTGACCTTGGAATGAGTGTGTGCACTCCCATTAGTCAACGAGAGGCACGTCCTCTTCCTTCAAAGCTGAACTCTGGCCCATGTATTTATTTATTATGCTGAGTGTTTGAGTGTAAACAGTGGCTATTTTGCTAGATGCACACATGGCTTTTATTTCCGTTTTCTGTTTTAGTCAATACTTGAATATTATCTAAATATAGTTTTGCGTACAGTGTAGAAAAGAGAGAAAACGTGGTAATGGACATTTATTGCAGTTTCAGAGCAGCAGGTGACTTATTGATGTAGCTTTTGCATATAAAATTTGCTTATATCTGAGCTATTCATCCAGACAGTCTACAGAACATTCCTGCTCCCACTGAGCTTAATGGAAATGCTGCCATTGACTATAGTGGAATCAAGAGGGCCCAGAATCTTAAAGGAGCACATGTCCCACACCAATAGCTCCTGTGACCAAAGGGCTTTATAGTGAAAAATGTATAATAATAATCAAAGTTCAGACTATAATTGTGAAGCATGTTTTGGTTACACAGCATTTCTTATACATTTCTGTATACAAAAAAAATCAACAGTTTCATTTTAAAATTGAATCCATGAAGGTCTAACCTATACCGTTTTAGGCTCTTGAGGGGCCCTTGCATTGGAGGTCCCGCGTGCACAAATGGAGTGTTTGTACTGCTACTCTGTTTGAGGGGCACAGCATGTTCCCATCATGCAGCCAATCAACTCTGCTAGCCAGCAACGGGGGGTGCAGAAGCATGGTTTTGTCTACTTTCTCCCTCTCCCTGCCTCTTTTGGGCAGTGGGCCTGATGGACTAGTTGGGGAGCAGTCCCTGTTCTTAGGGGAGCCAGGGGCTGCAATACTTTCCAGCCCTTATATGTACAAGGTGTGGGGAAGTCTCCTTACTCCTTCTTTTCTCCCCTTCTGCTCCATGCACACACAAAAGAGCAAGGCAGAATCCAGGCCATAATGACTATCATTTATTATTGATGCAGCAGTAGTCTCTTGGGGCACTAGCCAAGGATGAGGACCCGATTGGGCTAGGAAACATATGGACACGCAGAAAATAGAGACAGTCCCTGACCCCAGATACTCAGTCTAGATTATGACAAGGTGGGGTAGGAAGGAAGTAGGACAAAGCAACAATAAAGCAAGTAAGTTATTGTTCATTAAGCAGGGGCTGCGACTCACTGACTCACCGTCTGCCTCACCATTGTCACTTTCCCCTGTTGGTCTGTGATATAATCTCGAATTTGTTAACCTTCAGGGCATGTGGCAAGGCCCATCTATTACTGGGGATGGGTATTGGGTAGGGCTGGATAGTGGCGCTGGAACTCAAGTGGGGATTCTGTGAGGAAGTTAACTCAGTTTTGTTATCTGTATGTTGTCAGTGGATGTTGATTTAAGCTGGGGTAATTGGTGGGTCAGTTTGTTTATTAGTGTATTTTAAAAGATTGTTGAGAGGACCCAGAGCACTAGATCCGTATGCCGTTATAGTAGAATTGCAAAAATCCAAATAAATATCTAAAGAATGAGAGAGGGAAAACTACAGTAGAAGGAAGAGGAGAGTTCGACATAAGTGTCTGTGCTGGGGATCAATACTGACTTGGAATATGCAATGTGTGTCAGAGCTTTACGCTGCTGCGAGAGAATGCAGTGTGGCACCGGGTACTGAATTTGAATAATGGCCCACTTAAATTCCCCATTGAGGACCACAGGTGCTGTGCAGTCAAAAGTTCTTTATTTGCAATACCAGCAAAACTACCAGATTACCAGTGCTCAGTTTACATGCATTATCTGTATGTGCTTTTTGTTGTTTTAGTGCTCGTAGGTGAAACTCTTAGGAGAAGGGAGTAGAGCAGAAGGTCCTTCACTGTAGAAGCCCAAGTTTGAAGGTTTTTTCAGATCTCCACACAACCACCTCGCCTCCTTTTGTAAAAAAAAACCTCCTGTTAGCAAGGGCCAATGAATAGCCTGGCATCATTCTCCCTGGATAGGCAATGATGGAGGGAGGAGGAGGAGGAAGACGCAGAGAGAAAACGGGTGGGGCTTGAAGAAGACAAGGGGAAATATCACTTCTCAGTAACAGTGGCAAAATTCAGGGAGTGGTGAACTTTAAAGGACAGTTCTCTTGCATTTCTTGTTCGGTGCTTAGCTACTTTGGTGACAGGTACATTAGCAATACCAGCGAGAGAGAGAATGAGAACCCTGTAATACCAGTACAGGGCTACTGAAGCATTAATGTAACTAAGCTGAACTGTGTAAGTGATACAGTAGAAATCTGGGAACAGTTTGAAATCCTAAGGCTCTTTCTTTTAATCATGTTTTTTGTCATAAGCTATAAAGTCTCTAATAATCAAAGCAAGAAAGATTCAGATGTTTTAAGTGCTAGAATTTTTTATCCAGCATAGGGACTTGAGAAATGCCTAGGGGGCAACCCTACTCAGAGTAGAGTTAGCTATTTTATTGTCAGAGGTTACGTTTCTCATTTTGCTCTGCTTGCCAGAAATTCTGTAAAGATCTAGTAAATTGGAAACTCTGTCATTTGAGCATTTATCCGTTTCTGATGGGAAGGAAGTTAGCCATCCCAGTAACGTCACCATCCTAACAACAGCAGCAGCAGCAGCAACCACCTGCAGACAGTGCAATTTAGGGAAAACTGATAATTGCACACAACTGCATGACTTCCCTGGGCCATGGTAAGCAGAAGGAGAATTGCCAACTCCATTTTACACTGGAATGTTACTTCAGTGCAGACCCATGTCTTTAATATTAATAGTTGGTGGACAATTCAGAATTAGCTAGCTGGTATATATTTATTTTATGTTTTTACTGCTTTTTGGTGCATGATGCATATACAGTTGATTGTTATGATCAGTATAAAACCCCTAAGTCTGCTCGTTAATTGATGAAACTGCCTCTGAGAAGGTGCTGTCAAATCTGGGTTAGATTTGTCAAATATTCAGCTACAGGTGGCCAGATTCTGTCCTCATTTATGCAAATATATATGCACAACTCCCATGGTCTTTAGTGGAAGTTGTACTTCGATTGTAAGTTCTTGGGGGCTGTTCTGTGTTTGTACAGTGAGGTCTTGGTCCATGACCAGGCACTATGATGATACAAATAACACTGGTCTACAATTTTTGAGAAGTCGTCTGCTTCAGAGATAAAATGTGCTATTTATTATGTATTTTGATGTGCTGAATTCAAATATGACAATTAAAACAACTGATTGGCTACTGTTTCTAAGATATTTAAGTTTTTACATTTTATGTCTATGTATATTGTGTAGATAGTAGAGTTTTAATCATAAATTGTAAACCTAGGTCTTTTCATGTGTTTATGGTTGCTTTACATGATAATATTTCACCTGTCCTGTTTATGTAACACTTTAAAAATCAGCAAAAGGGTTATATAAATAAAATTTATTATGAAACAAAAGGCAAAAAACTATTATGTACATAGTTTAGTCCTATTCAGTGTCTACTCAGCACTTCTTGGCTTGTCTCTTGTATTCATTAAATGGAGCATCTCTTGTCACTGTCCAGCAATAGTCTGCAAGCATTGATGGGCTCCATTTGCCCTGATAGCGTTTCTCCATTGTTGCAATGTCCTGGTGAAATCGCTCGCTGTGCTCGTCGCTCACTGCTCCGCAGTTCGGTGGAAAAAAATCTAGATGAGAGTGCAAAAAATGTATCTTTAGTGACATGTTACAACCAAGGCTTTTGTATGCCTTGAGGAGGTTTTCCACCACCAACCTGTAGTTGTCTGTCTTGTTGTTTCCGAGAAAATTTATTGCCACTAACTGGAAGGGTTTCCATGCCGTCTTTTCCTTGCCACACAGTGCATGGTCAAATGCATCATCTCGAAGAAGTTCACGAATCTGAGGACCAACAAAGACACCTTCCTTTATCTTAGCTTCACTTAACCTTGGAAATTTTCCACGGAGGTACTTGAAAGCTGCTTGTGTTTTGTCAAAGTTCTTCATCAGACCCAGCTTGATGTGTAAGGGTGGTAACAAAATCTTCCTTGATTCAACAAGTGGTGGATGCTGAACACTTTTCCTCCCAGGCTCCAATGACTGTTGGAGTGGCCAATCTTTCTTGATGTAGTGGGAATCTCTTGCACGACTATCCCATTCGCAGAGAAAACAGCAGTACTTTGTGTATCCAGTCTGCAGACCAAGCAAGAGAGCAACAACCTTCAAATCACCACAAAGCTGCCACTGATGTTGGTCATAGTTTATGCACCTCAAAAGTTGTTTCATGTTGTCATAGGTTTCCTTCATATGGACTGCATGACCAACTGGAATTGATGGCAAAACATTGCCATTATGCAGTAAAACAGCTTTAAGACTCCTCTTCGATGAATCAATGAACAGTCTCCACTCATCTGGATCGTGAACGATGTTGAGGGCTGCCATCACACCGTCGATGTTGTTGCAGGCTACAAGATCACCTTCCATGAAGAAGAATGGGACAAGATTCTTTTGACGGTCACGGAACATGGAAACCCTAACATCACCTGCCAGGAGATTCCACTGCTGTAGTCTGGAGCCCAACAGCTCTGCCTTACTCTTGGGTAGTTCCAAATCCCTGACAAGGTCATTCAGTTCACCTTGTGTTATGAGGTGTGGTTCAGAGGAGGAGGATGGGAGAAAATGTGGGTCCTGTGACATTGATGGTTCAGGACCAGAAGTTTCATCCTCTTCCTCTTCCTCGTCTGACTCAAGTGAGAATGATTCTGGTGCATCAGGAACTGGCAGTCCTTCTCCGTGGGGTACTGGGCGTATAGCTGATGGAATGTTTGGATAATGCACAGTTTTTCTTCTTTGACACACCTTTCCCAACTGGAGGCACCATGCAGAAGTAACAATTGCTGGTATGATCTGTTGGCTCTCTTCAAATCATTGGCACTGCAAAAGGCATAGATTTCCTTTTCCTGTTCAACCACTGGCGAAGATTTGTTGCACAAGTGTTGCAGCATATGTGTGGGGCCCACCTCTTGTCCTGATCTCCAATTTTGCAGCCAAAATAAAGGTGATAGGCTTTCTTAACCATAGTGGTTATACTGCACTTTTGTGATGCAAAAGTCACTTCACCACAAACATAGCAGAAGTTATCTGCACTGTTCACACAAGTACGAGGCATCTCTGCTCACTTTGGCTAAACAGAAATGTGTCCCTTTGCAAAATCAAGCACTGACAAATAAGAGAGCACGACACTGTATGATTTCTAGAGCTGATATAGGGCAATTTGTTCAGCAGAGTGATGTAAGCTTCGTTATGATTGCATCATCCATGACTTCTAGGAAAACATGATGCAATTCATATCATGTATGACGCAATACCAGCTTCAGATTGCATCATTCATTGTTTTGCCTAAAAAGCAAGTACTGTCCAAACCCAGTCATAGATTTATTCATAGATCCAGTCAAAGATGTATTTTAGTCATTTCTGGTTTAAATTGAGATCCCTTCCCTTTATAACTCACTTATCCTCCGCCATTCCCAAGTCAAGGGTCGTATATACTGACCCAATAGCATATCTTGAAAACTAGAGCCAATCAACAATTTTAAGCATCATTTTCGTTCTCAGTGACCCAGAATTAGTAAAGTTTGACTACATTTATTTCAGAAGCATTTTGGCTGTAGAGCAGTGTAATAAATAATGTGTGCATATCTGAGTGCAGAATTTGGCCCAGTATGTTTTTTGACTTATCAAACAATCTGGACTTGTCTTACACACTTACCACTGCTCTAATACAGATAAGACTGAGCGCTCTTCTTTATACATTATGAAAGCAGTATTTTAAATTGATTAATTCTTTATTCCATATACAGCATATGCTGTAATAATGAGCTTTTGAATATAAACATGGAGTTCAGCTTTCGGGGGGGGGGGGGGCGATAGTATGCATTGCCCAGTACTCAAAGAGATCTCTTTTCAGTTCCAGTTGTTGCTTGCTATTTCAAGAATTACTGCTGTGGTGAATGGCATCATTCCAGATTGCATCTTAGTCAGATGGATTATTCTTCAGAGTAGTGGTTTCCTGGGGAAAGAAACACCCAGAGGGCAGGATCTGAAGGTGGTTTTTTTTTTGTTTTTTTTTTTTGCAATTTCAAGAGACTCAGATCTGGATAACAGCCAATATTTTATAAAAATTTCATTGACAAAAGTCTGTAGTGCACATGCAGTCTACTCCAAAAGAAGTCTGGTGAAAACTAACACTAAGTATTATAGGTGGAGAGTTGAGCTGTGAGAATAACTGATTTTTTGTTTCACTGACAGTTCTGAAAAAAATGAAATAAAAATCAGTTTTGGGTCAATATTTTAGAAACTTTGGATAAATGAATAATTTAATATTCATTGGAAAAGGGACTGGAACATGTTCCCACTCTTCCACTTTGTATAAATTAAATATTACTTTAATTAATAATTTAAAGCAAAATGAGAAACAATTATGCCAAGGATCAAAATAGTTAATATATATATATTTCAAATTAAGGCCCAGATCTTGCAGATAATACAGTTATTGTGCTACAATAAATATTTTATTGTGAAGCATTGAGATAAATATTATGACCACTTTCAAAAGTGCTGAGCAGTCAACAGATTCCATAGATGTGAAGGTAGCTTCAGTGGTGGCGTTTCAAAGTATTTTGAAACAATCTGGCTGAACTTAGGGTGAACCATTTAGTTTCAGGAAGAGCAGACACAGTGGAAGAATAACAGAAAGTTATCAATGAAATATAGGTTTCCTCACAGAGGGAGTGCTCAAAGGTACAGACCTGCATTACTTTCCAATATGGGAGCATTTGTTTCCCACTGAACATACTCCTGTAGGATATCAATACTGTTTTCTACACAAATATTCTATTTCCAACTCACTGGATTTTTATTCACACAAATATATAAATAAATCTGTGCAGAAAGTTTTATTTTTTTAATTTTAAATAATGATTCAAAGGAGACTACGGGATCTCCTGGGATTAATGAGTGGCTGGGAGGAGTTGATAGCCTGAGTCCCAACCACTGGCCCTTAATTCCAGCCAGTCATTAATCCCTATGTAAGGCCCTAGGCTGAGGTCATTGTTGCTATTATATGATGGAAATGAAAAAAAAATCATAGATGTGTGGATTTTGATGGGTAATATTCTTATGATGATTACATACATTTCTAAATTCTCCATCACCCTAGTGTCTGATATATTTTCAGTTGATATGCTGAGTGCCGTTCTAGAGAGGTAATGCCATGTATGTTACTCATTCAGGAGGCTTGAATGGCTCTTCTATTCTAGGCTTTAAACACAAACCGTGCAAAACATTCCAACCCATTTGAAAGATGTCTGTTGTAGTGACTCTTGTGAAAAAAGCAATTTGATGTTGGTAGCCTATAAAGATAATTAAGATACATATTTTCAAAACAGTATCCAGGGAAAATGGAGAAATTGGACCTATGGTTCATCTGCTGTGTATTTGACGTGAAAGATACTTACGATGTGTGCAATTTCAGCTGAATTTATTTTATAAAAACTAAAATGAACCTGACATTTTGAATAACATATTCATATCGAAACATGAATAGTGATAGCAGATTTGGCCAATTATTAAGTATTATTTGAAACCAAAAACTGCCCATGCACAGTACTTTCATGAAGCCGTAATGCACATGATAACATACCCTGGTCTCATATAACGGTGGGAAGAGACACCATCTCGATTCTCACCCTACAGACCATTTGAACAGGCATGACAGTTAGCCACCTCAGGGGTTAGCTTTCAAACTGCAACTGCAGAAAAGGTTTGCAGAAAGCCAGAGACTGAAAACTCTGGCTTAAATTGTACTCTAACATTTCTCAAAAAGATGGTTAATAATATTGTCTTTGTATAGCACCTTTCATTGTAAAGGATCCCAAAGCACTGACATCCCTACTGAGTAGTGGTGGGATGATGGACCAGTTGATGTTTGTACAGCACACTGAACATGCAGAAAGTGCTAACTATTGTTGCTATTATACCTTGGGTTATATTATTATGTATCCACCACTGAAATGAGATATGGCCACTGTTTAAGAGCACACAATAATACTACATAAAAATTTAGGCTGGGAAGTGAAGAATACTGTATCCAGCTGAAACTACAGCAGAATTAGCCACATTTATATTTCTCTAAGACATGGTAAACTAGTCTAAAAAGACAAAAAGGAGTTGGGGTGGGGATAGCCATAGTATCTCTAATTACCACTGGTGCTCAGGACATAAATCATACATGCCAACTGAAAAAGTCATCCCCAACACTACAGCAACTCCTAAAACCATGATAAGGTGGTTTCAGTACTGATGCAGAAGGAAGGATGTTATCCATAAATTACACTTCCTACAATGCTCTAAGCATTCAATGTTGACTCCTCTGGACCATGTTTAGCTTACAAGTTCCAAGTGGCTCACAGCACAGAGTCCTATAGCTGCAAGTTTAAGAACAAATCTCAGACAAATGTTTAGGTCCTACAATGATAGAAGAGAAGTCTTGGGTAGACTGATCTTGGTATCAGTCAAACAAACAAATTAAAACCTCACACCTCAGAAAAGATTTTCACAGGAGCACTCCCTTCTCTAGTATTTAAAAATTCTTGGGAGTATGAAAAGGACAAGTTAGTTCGTTCATCTCTTTTTCCTCTATAGATGTAACTCCCATTGACATTAGTGATAGTTTTATTTAGGCATAGGGAGAGAAGCATAGATGGATGGTGAACAGTCGGGTGTGTTGGAGCCTAGCTCCAAGGCTCATTATTATGATAGAGTTTGAGTATCTCATACAAAAGCAAGCCTGAGGTACCAGTCCATGTAAGAGTGACTGGGAACCACTGCTTTGGAGCAACCAAAGGATGCATGAGACCCATCATTTCATGTTCTGTGTTCCATGGAGGGACTAGGGATCTGTATATTGTTTCTAAAGCAGCATGATACTTAAATTTGATTGTTAATTTACTATTATTCTAATGTATCTGACTTGAGTTTCCTTTTTCTTTGAAAGGATTTTTTTCCAAATATATTTTTTAAAATTTCCTTCCTGATGTCTGTCTTTTTTCCAGATTCCAAAATTAGAACAAGTCACATTTCCTCATGGAACTTCTGGTGCCAGGAGACATTGAGTTTTTGCAGCCCCTAGTCTGAAGGTGCCTGCGCCGGCGGATGACCTGCGCTGTCACACATGCTAGCTGTCCCTAAATTTGACAATGGCAAACTTTAAAAAGTTAATGCACGTCCCTTTGCCCCCTCATGTCACCCCCCACCCCCGGAAGAATCGTTGTCTGTACAGTTTGAGTCTTGCTGAATCTTCTTTCAGAACCTATTTAATCTATTATTTGCTTGCTATTTATACTTTTAAGATGTTAACTGTTAAATCAAGCAAAGTTTTGTTTTGTTTATTTAAGAATGGGCTTGTCAAAGTGATAATATCTTCCTTGAAGCCTAAGGGTCAGTGTTTGATTAAAAATGACAGCAGTGTTAAAATTGGTGCCCTGTGTCTGTCTCTTTATAAATGACTGACTAGTGAACTTGTGGATTATTTAACTGGTGGATTATTTTATCATTGTTTTGGTGGGTTGATGGAGGGGGAATGGGGAACCATTTTATTAATAAATTCATTATTATCTTTGACATAATGTCAAGATTAACAAGATGCAATTTGGGGGGGAAATAAACGAAAGACACACATTAAATGTGTGGTTTTAAAATTTCTTTCCAGTAATGGGAAAAACTCAGACCAACATCAAAAGAGGATGCTGGGTTTGTGGTGATTTTAGTCATGAGTGTATGTACAATATGAGCATGCAGTTGTCACACCATTCCTCTGCTCTATCTGCCCCTTTCTTTCTGAACCCCTGTGTCCTGAAACTGATGGAAATCTGATCTTGAAAGAGCCCAGAGACCTAAATTCTTGTCCATTATTGTATGGCTCACAGGGACAGAGTGGTGCTTACACACAGTGATTTGCTCTATAGAAAGTGCTAAAATAGAGCAGGCAGGGGAAATGGTTGCTAGGTTTGTTGTCTTACAGTGCAACTGGGACTTTAACTCTGTTGCAGCCCACTTTAGGGGCTGATCGTGGTGTGGAATTTAACTGTTGGGCCAGTCTATAAACAAAAGTATAACTGGAATCTATTCACCTCTCCATTTTTGTAACTCCCAATAGCATGAATGGTTTCGAATTTATGTAAAATACATATGTCAAGAGGAGAATATCTCCTTTTCTTGTGTGCCTGGGCCCAATTTTATAATCATTGTTCACATGAGAGGGATTCCTTTCAGGGGTAAGGGTTCCATAATTGGGCCCTGTGGTTGTGTGTGTGGCAAAGAATGCTGGGTTTGTCAACCTTGAATGTGTCCTTTGAAACATTTTGTTTTCTGAATATATTTCTGCTGTTGAGTTGATACAGAGCAATGTAGACTACTACGAAATAGAAGACTTAAAACTAAAGGACAGCTGCCAATTCCTAGGTGCTCTTGATCCAGAATCTGAGCACGTCTTGGAAGTGACATATTCAGTCTCTGGGAAGAAAGGAGGCAACATACAGTACCTAAACACTCCTTGTGAGAAGGCCATGGAACGGTAGTGCCAGCCAGAGTCTGAGGCACTTGTGTGCTCTGTAAGGTGGAAGAAAGCCAGTTGGACTTGGCAGTCCGTGTTCATGTGTGTACGAATTGGTGAAAATTAGATGTTGTGTGACAATTCAAAGAGGATGGGAGTCAACTATTTGCTTAGCTTTTCTTTCAGTGGCAAGGGGCCTCTATTTTAATAGAAGGAAAGACCATCCAATCAAATTATTATATTAATTAAGCAATAATCACATACTCCATGTTGTGGCACTGGAAATACCTTTTCCTTTCCTGGCTGCTAGTTATCAGATTGTTTCATTGAATGATATGAATGTTCAGTGAGAGATTCTAAAATGTTACATGTACTGCCAAAGAAGCCTGCACTCCAAGAGCTAGGTAATGGAGAGCTGTTTTAATTTCCCATTGGGTATTTTTTCACTGAAAGAATTTTTATGGGACTGTTGTTAGATATAAGTTGTAAAAACCATGTGCTATCATGGAATCTGCTGCCAGGTACTCTGTTTTTATTAATTTTATACTCTGTGTATTACTTTCATTTATTATTTATGCAGAACCATAGCTGGGCCAAATTCAGAGGTAATGTGTAAGGGCATTGCAATGGAGTCAAGCTGGTATAATTTATACCATCCAGTGGTCCTTCTGCATGTAAGTTACACAAGTTGAGACTGATAGACCCACTTACAATGTTGCACTTCATCACAGAATGTGATCAAATTCTCTGCTGCAAATAGATTGTAGCCTAAATTTAGAAATTATATGCTGAGGGAAGGTAAGAAACTTTTCAGGGGAGGGGAAGTGAGTGCCAAGGTTATGGGATCCTGTAGCAGCTTCAGTTCTTAATGTGTGCGTTCTTGAAGAGTAAGGGAGGTTTGTTTCTCTTTAAGCTATATCTCAGAGAAAGGCTAGAGTTTGGAAATGTTGCTGAAGAAGGCCCTATTCTGTGATGGGGGATAGGTATTTTTAAAAATTCATTTAAGTGATATTATTCATGGTACAGGACAGGACATGGTACAGAACTTCTATTGCCAGACTTACATAATGTTATTCAGTACTGCTCTGATGACCTTGTCTAGTTAACACTGCGTTATGAAAAGTCCATATGTGTGTTCCAGGAGCAGTCAATCCCCTAGTACTCCCTGATCCTAGCAATCAGCTTTTGATATTCTCACAGTTTATGACCTGTGACCTTCTCGTAGAGTGACATTGGACAGCCAGGAATGAGTTTTCCAGCAACCCTTCAAGGTTTGTCTGAAACTCACCTCAGGATTGGCATTGTGAATCGCAGCAACCCTTTTTCAGCAGACTCAGCTTGACTTTAAGATAGGTAACAAAATCCCAAATCAGGCCAGTTGGGCTTCATTATTGAAGACTTGCACAGTTCTATGGTAGTTTTTGATCCTCCTGGAAATCTCAAGGGTTTCACCTATTGTCCTTGGATAGCAGCAGGATGTATGATATAGTGTCCAGTGAAGAATAGCCTCAATAGTTTTGGTACATCATTAGGTGTGTCTGACATTGGGTATGAAGTGTTCCCTTTCTTAATTTTGTAAAACTTTGTAACGGGGATGTTCGACTCACCACCGTGGCACTGCCTGCTGGCCATCTTGGGAATTAGGTCAGGGTTGTCAGTGCACCTTCCTCAGGTGGTGTCTCACCCATCATCACTTCTGTCTCCATCTCCGGGACCCGCATCACTCCCCGGACCACGTCGTCCTCTTCTGGACACAGTCCTGCGGCTGTGCCCCACTTGGTTCTTTCCCCCCTTCCAGGGGACCGACAGTCCTCAGTCCAACCACTTGCCTCAGTGGCAAACTGCAGTCCAGGTTCTAGCTGCTCCTCTCAGTGGCAAACTGCAGTCCATACACTGGCCACTCCCCTCAGTGGCAAGTGTGGGGGTGGGACCCAGGCCTGCCTGCTACTCCGGGTTCCGACTCAGGGACCCTATAGCTGGCAGCCGCGGGCTGCCCCTCCTCCAACTCCGCCGTCTCCTTCCCTGGGCCACTTCCCTGCAGCCCCGGCACCTCTCCTCTGCCCTTGTATCCAGGCCTCAGTCGGGCAGCCATCAGCCTGGAGCTTCCTCATACGCTGCTGACCCTGCCTAGCACTGCTCTGTCCATGGTGCTCCAGCCCTCTAGGTAGCCAGTTCTCCTCCCTCAAACTCCAGGGAGTGACTACCTTCTGCTCTGCTCTGCAGCCCCTTCTTATATGGGCCAGCCTGGCCTGATTGGCTCCTCCAAAAAACCTTCTCCTAATCGGCTGGCACTACAAGCTTTTTCCTTATTGGCAGTCTCCCGTGCAACCTCCCCAGGGTTGCTTTACCAGTGAGGGGCAGCCATCCCATCACAAACTTAAAAAAAAATCACACCTCAACAAACAATGAAACTATATTAGGAATAAAATACATTGTAGAATAAGTTACTAGATTAATTTAAATTCCCAGATATGTCTACTATAGATTTTGAATTCTGAACAAGTGATGGAGATGGGGAGGAGAGGTTGGGAGGAATGTGAAGGCCTAGAAATGTTGGCCTAAGAAGCTGAACAAAACTTGTTTCCGCTGTAATAGAATTGTCACTTATAGAAACTTCTTCTACTGTCTCCTCAATGTTCCTGGGCAGGGCACTCCTTTCTGTGCAGAACTCTTCTGAACTTTGATTTGCCCAAGTCAAACTAGGTTTCTCTGACTTTCCAACAGCTGACCCAGTAATGGGGACAGGACTCCCAGTCTTGCTGAAGGTCCTAGTCATCTACCTGCCCTCAATAGTTCCTGTGACTCACTCCCTATTTTTGCTTCTAGAGTCAGATTTCTTGCCCTCATGCTCATAATTCCCAAAGTGCAGGTCTGCCAGATGGGAGTCACAATGAACAGCTCTTCCACGTTGGAGGTGGGATTTGCAAAAGCTCTCAGCTTTAGGTTAACTCTGCTCCCATTGAAATCAGTGGGAACCAAGTTAGGCCAATGCTGAGCACTTTGGAGCCTCCAGGCCCCTCCAAGTATATCTTTCATTGAACTTCCCTGTGAATAAAACATTAAATTTGCTTCTAGGTCCTGAATATGACTATATTGCACTTAACCAAACACCAGTACCAACAAAGTAACCTCATTCTTTCATGGCCCTTCCCAGGCACACTGTGAAGTTCCAGTATTTCCAAAAGTGCATAAGCGGTAGATTTTTAAAGTTAGGTGCCTAGTGGGATTTTCAGAAACACCTGGGAGTTAGGTGCTTCGTGGCTTTTGAAAATTCTACTAGGAACCTGTCTGTATCTTATGGCACCTTTGAAAATCTGTCCCTAAGTGACTTAAGAACCTGAGCCCCATTTTCAAAAGTGACTTCGTCACATAGGAGACGCATTAATGTTCAATCCCTGAGTGCCTGAGTCACTTTTGAAAATGGGGCTTAGGCTCCTAAAGCATTCAGGTGTTTTTGGAAATTTTACCCTTTCTTCTTGTTTGCCAGGTACTCGTGGAAGGTTATTTGTTGAAAAATGTTGTGTATGTTATTATTCAGTATATTTGGATTAGGAAGCCTCCTGCCAGATTTCCCTTGACAGTTTGCATTTAATGCAGAGAGAAGCAGATTGAGGTTCATCATTCAGTATTTGTTGGAAGGCTCCATCATTCAGTGCTCTATAGCTGTACAGCAAACCAATCCTGCATACAGTATTGTATTCTGCTAGGAAATCTGCTAACCTTTTATTTAATATTTAATAGGTTTTATAGTCAATGCTTTCATACAGAACGATATTCAGCTATTTTTCTGCTGTCTCTGATGGGATTTGCAGTGGTTCTCACTACCACGCCAGATGTGTAGGTAAAGCAGGAAATTATATAGTCACTTCTTGCTTATCCTGCAGGAGAAGAGTATCTTTCTTTTAAAACCTATTTGGACAAGTTTTATAGAAGTGAGATTAAGTAGGCAGATGAAGTGTGGGAGATAGGGAGCAGTCAAGACAAACATTCCTGAATGTGACAATGAATATTAAGTCTCAGACCATGTGCTGACATTACAGTGAATACACTGAATGTATAATCATCATAGATGTATGTATGCATTTTTGTATTATTTGAGAATCAAATGAATAGCTCTTTGTACATACATTCACTGACACTGATGTGTATCTCACTGGAGTTCTAATGATGTATATTTAAAAGGATATCACTCCAATTATGTATTTTCGTGTATGTCTGTCCCCTAAGAAATTCAGTATCATCATAATAGTATTTTGCTTAGCACTTCTGCTAGCACCCTTCATCCAAAGAAGTTGGAGTATTTTACAAATATCAAGCTAGCCAGCACCCTCAAAAAAATTCCTTAGGTGATGATACATAGACAGACAAGTGCTTTAGTCAAGTGTTTGCTTCGTTGTAGGTCATCACTAGGGAAGTTTTTCTTATGGTGTGTTTGGGAAAGGTTTCCATTGACTGTTTTGGGGAGGTTATTTTAATCAGCCAAATTCATTCTGGTATAAAACCATTTAAATCAATAGAATTACACTGAGATGTGTTTGGTCCAATGTATTGCTTATTTTTAGTGTATGTCATGCAACCAGATATCATGGGGAAGGGCACATAAATATGATTATACTAAATAAAAACCTGATTCCCAAGGGTAATTATTATACACAAATGCTGGAGCTAGAATCCAAGAGTCCTACCTCCCAACCCCTTGCGTTAACCGCATCCAGCACTCTTCTGTGTGTGTCATGAAAGAAGAGTCCTGATGGTGCTCATCAAAGCAAAAAGTAACCATTGAGAAATTGCAAACTAAGGATGTGTTATCGTTGAGACTGTCTGATGGATACTTTTATAGTTTAGAGGTTTTGGGAGGACCACAGCTAACAAGATGACAGTAATGTCTTTGCTATGTGTACATTAGTACTGACCAAATGTGAGCAGGTCAGGCTTTTGACTATAGCTTTCCAGTGTTACAATACTACATGGCAAGTATTTATGAAGCCATTAGTTCTTCCCTAAAGAAGTGAAATGAATATCCTCACTGAGAATTCATTTCCCTCTAAATTAAAAATTGGTTGCATGTATGGTGATGCGGTAGCCTGGGATCTTCTCATAAGATCACTGTATTCTACAGCTTTCTCCCTCCAAACAGAGTGTAGCTCTGTCCTACAACGAAGCCTCCCTCCTCTTGCGAGAACTCATAGAACATGTTGATAAATATCTTAATTTCAGAGAAGCTCCAGCACCTTATTACACAAGCTTTTTCTCAGCCATACTGAGAACTGACTATGTAGCTCTGATAAGTAAACAGAGAGATATGTATATTTGTCATAGCCATTTTATTATCCTTTATTCATGCAGGTCCCTGGTTAGATTTTTTAATAGAACACAGCTGTAAGGAAAAGGCCTTTGACTTATTTCCACAAGATCTGCTCCTCCAACAAAGGCACACAGAGCTACATAGTCCAGTTCAGTGTCTTGTTTCTGACACACACCCCCTTTTGTTTATTAGCTTAAAACAGTTCCTCTTCGCCATCGCCACCTCTCTGCTCCCATTATGCACTCTAGATGTAGGAAATCTCTTCTTTCCAATTAAAGGCTCAATGTATCTAATTAGCCTGACGTATTAGTGGCTTGATTAATCTCTGTGTTGCTTGAGTTGTATACCAGTGCGGCTCCAAAAGAAATGGGAAGAAGTTTACATTGGTGTAAAACTGGATGAACACATTGATATACCAGGCCCTTAGTTTCTGTCGGTTGGAAAAGCAGAGAAACAGACTGTTATATTGGTGATTTATGAAGATTGTGCATTATAGTTAATTTCCACCTTCTCTTCATTGCCCACTGCTTTGTTGAAATGGAACTTTTGGACACTGTCTAGTATCTATTAGAAATTCTGTTTTTCCTAAGAGGACTTGTTTTATCCTTGCCACCATTAACGGGTTTCTGTTAACTATGCAATATCCTAAAACCACCGCCTTTTTCTACATCCTTAACCTACCTGACTACTTGTTTCTGTTTGTTTAAATGAATAAACATATCTAAAGTTGATGTCACTGACACTCTGGTCAGACAATGTGGTCTTTCATAAATCAGTAGGCCTCCCAATTCACTGTGCTCTTTGCATTTTTTATCACATCAAGTTTGTGATACCTACCAAATTCATTAAGCTTTGCTCTTATATTGATGATGATAAATCACTGCATTCTGCTGCCAGGCCAGGTTGCTGTATAAGCTCCTCATCTGAACCAGAGTCAGAAGTATTTTTAATACTTGTTCCATAGAGATTGATAATGCCCTGATTTTGGAACCTGCCATGATTACCTAAATTGCTGAAGAGTTAGCATAGATGAAAGTAATACCTGACACTTTTATGTAGTACCTTTCACCTAACACAAAGAGTGAATTCTTCACTCCACTGAAGTCAGTGACGAAAACTCCTAGTGACTTCAGTGGAGCCAGGATTTCACCCTGATCATCACAACAGCCATTTAAAGTAGGTCTATATTAATATACCTATTTTGTTTTGGTACAAGTGCAGACATGTGTAGCCAATGTTTTTATTATTCATTTATTGTGTAATGTTATGATTATTCAACATGTTATATCATATACACCTCTACCCCGATATAACGCGACTTGATATAACACGAATTCAGATATAACGCAGTAAAGCAGTGCTCTGGGGGGGTGGGGCTGTGCACTCTGGTGGATCAAAGCAAGTTCGATATAATGCAGTTTCACCTATAACGCGGTAAGATTTTTTGGCTCCTGAGGACAGCGTTATATCGGGCTAGAGGTGTATATTCATTGTATGTGAATTAATTTGTAGAGTTATAGAAGTAAAAGACTGATCAGTATTCAGAAGAATCATGTAATAGACATAAGTAAAACAAGCTGAAATACAAGAACTTGTAGGCTGAGGGCTGAACGATTTTAGCTTAGCTAATTTAGGCCTTGGCAACAAGAAATGCTGACATAAGTTAATGACCAACAAATAACCCAGTGCTCTAAGATTATGAAAAAAGAAGTACCATCTGGTAATATTGCAAAAGTCTAGCTGGAAGATTAAATTTTAAATTATAAAATGCTATAACAGCAAATATCGTCTCCAACATATGTCTTAACCACAGGATAAAGGTGATACGTCAATGTTAATGAGAACCTACACAGCCTATAGAATTCAGGGTCCCTTATGTTTCTAGGGGACACGGACCAACAAAAATAGAGGGTTGACACTTTCAAGTACATGCGCAGAATGCACGTATAGACAGAATCACATTCTAAAAAAGGGTGCCCAGAGCAGAAAAATTGAGCTTCCTATGGGAAACCTCCACCAGGAACCCCTCCTGTATTGATGATCAATCCATAAGAAGGCCATCAGACTCTAACACATCTAGGAGGATGTGAATATGTCTGTAGTTATAACTGGTACATGGATATATTTAGGAATTGTATATGCTGTGACATTTATAACTTTGTTGGTAACTTTAATAAAACTACTAAAAGATAGTTAACCTTGGTCTTGTGATTGTATGTGTTACCTGCCTCTGGTTTCATGTGTTCCTATGGGCTCTAGATCCAGAACAAACAGAGATAACTCTATTGAACTTAAGACTGGAGCTGCCAGAGCCAAACCCATTGTGGTATAATTAACATTAAATAAAATAAAAGGCTACACATGATTTCCACAGGGTTAGGCTCAATCAGTGGCACACCTGGGAATAGAACTCAGAAGTCCAGATGCATAGTCCTCTGTTCTAATCATTAGACGATGCTCCTTCCCACTCAAATGACTAATTACTTAGCTTCTTCGGGACAGATTCTCACTCAGTGTAAATCAGTATAGGTCCATTGATCAATAAAGCTACGCCAATTTACACCAGCTAAGGATCTGGTCTGGTTTACCTATACGTAATGGAATTTGCTTTTATTGATGAGATTTTAAGGTGTTAGACAAATTAACTTGTTTATAGGATTAGATAAAACTGTGACAATCGTATCTAAAAGCTATCAAGGTTTGTCATGAAATCCAGAAAGTTACAGTTTCAAAATGTTACAAAGTTGGAGAGACAGGTAGAATTGTGGTGATGATATTTAGAAGAAAAAAAACCCATGAGCTGGAAACATGATGTGCATATTCATATAGCTCTTCTTCAGACACATTCGCTTTTTCTTTCCCGTGTTATCAAAGGAAAACAAACAGACTTCATAAATGACAGTTACCATGCAATAAGCTCTTCTTTAAAAAAAAAAAATCTAAAACCCCTTCAAATGTATAACATGAGAAACATTCTTGTCTTACTTTCAATATTACACTGGCATTTTTTTGATAAATACATACTATAAACATTGTAATTTTAAAATTGTGCTAGAAACTAGTATCTTTGGCAGAACAATCATGTAAGAGTGTGTGTAAGATAGATTTAAACATGAAGGAAACATTTTGTCTCTTTTGATTAAACCTTTCTTTGAGGCCATTTCATAATTACACTTGAGGCTTGGTGAATAATGCCTCTTTCTCACAGGCAACTCATCTGATTCCTCTTGTGCCTCATAATGCACAAAAAGCATAGATTCTCTTGCAGCATGACGCATGCTGTAGTTTATGTACTGCATATTCTATACAAAGACTTTCTTTGAACAGTGAGTGGATACTTGATATCAAAATCTGTTAACTTGCTCTGTCAGTCCTGAGTCACTACAGGGAGGAAAGCTAATAAAAAATAAATTGGCATTTTGTTCATTTGAAATTGAGCCACCATTTAGCTCAAGAAGCATTCTGATATTGTATTATCATTGGCTTCCTCTTATACTGCCTTCCAGAAAGAAGAAAATTCTCATCTCAATGTATCAACATACTTGCTAGAAGTATTAATAATATTGTAATTTCTTTTTGCTGTCAGTTACTTTAGAGAAAGTATGTATTAAATTACTTGACTGAGAGGCACTATATATCTTGGAGATTACATCCATGAGTATATAAGCATGTCCACATATATGTTTTATTACAGCAATAACAGACAACAGAAGACTATGCTCTTGATCCAGAACTGCTTACCTCAGGTGCCCAATCCCTTCAGGAACCCGAGAAGTGTGACTATAGGACAATAGTACCTGGTGACAAGTGCCTTATTGCTGCTCTAAAATGGATCCTGGATATAAAAAGAAAAAATGACTAATGAAGACTATAAAAATAAATTCAAAGTCTCTATGCAGAGAGTCAAATTCAGGAGATTCTAGCCAGTCAGGTACAGCACTATAACTGCATATGTAAAACTCATCATAGTCACCTAGGTCACTCTAATTCCTAATGCCAATTTATAATAAAATAAAAAGACCCAATCTCCAAGTCCATGTAAATTGCAATTAGTGTAAAACCAAAGGTGGGGGAGAGGGAGGGGAGTGATGGCTATATGTCATCATTACAACCTGCTGATCTTGGATTGTTGGGTAGTTGAGCCCTTGGTGCAAGCGCAGCTTCAGGGCTGCTCCAAGTTTCACCCAGCTATTCCAAGTTACATCCAGCTGTAAAGGTAGCAGTGCTCTGGCTGCTCCACCGGTCCCCAACTAGTTTATCTGTGCTTCGGCTGTGATAGGGTTAATATAGGGCTAACTAATCCATTTCTGTGCCACTAGAGGACTTCTCTATACAGTGGAATCTCAGCTAGCCAATTAGGTCAGTTTCAAGTCTGAAGCATCACAGATGTAATGAATTTGGATCTGGCCCTATAATTTTTTTTGTTCTAACATGCATAGGCCCTGAGTTTTCTTTTTTGTCAGGAGTGTTCCACACCTGCTCTGCTACAAGGCCCTGCCCCATTCTGCCCCTCCCCTGAAGCCCTGCCCTCACTCCACCACATCCCCGAGGCTCCGCCCTCACTCCACCTCTTCCCACCCTGTTCCAACCCCTCCCCTGAGGCCCTACCCACCTGCTGTTTGCTGTTCTCTGCCCTTCTCCCCCGATCTGCTGTGGCTGGTGGGTGCTGAGCTCCCACTATTTTTTTTCTGTGGGTGCCCCAGCCCCGGAGCACGGCATCTATGCTAACATGTATTTATTCATAGATTCTAAGGCCAGAAGGGTCTATTGTGATCATCTAGTCAGACCTCTTGTATTGCACAGACCACAGAACTTCTCCAAAATAATTCCTAGAGCAGATATTTTAAAAAAACCAACATCCTATCTTGTTTTAAAAATTGTCAGCAATGGAGAATCTGCTACAACACTTAGTAAATTGTTCCAGTATTTAATTACTCTCGCTGTTTTTTTTTTAAAAAGTATGCCTTTTTTACAGTCTGAATTTTTCTAGCTTCAACTTCCAGCCATTGGATCATGTTATACCTTTCTCTGCCAGATTGATGAGCCCATTATTAAATATTCCTCCTAGTACTTATAAATTGTGATCTAGTCACTCTTTAACTTTCTTTTTGTTGTTAGACTCGAGGAGCTCAATTTATTTATCATTATAAGGCATGTTTTCTAATTCTTAATCATTCTTGTGGTTCTTCTCTGAACCCTCTCCAATTTATTAATACCCTTCTTGAATTGTGAGCACTTGAACTGAACACAGTATTACAACTATGGTCACACCAGTGGCAAATATAGAGATAAAATAACCTCTCTATTCCTACTTGAGATTCCTCTGTTTATGCATTCTAGGATTGCATTAGCTCTTTTGTCCATAGCATTATCCACCATGACGCCCAATTTTTTTTCAGAGTCACTGCTTCCCAGGATAGAATCCCCCATCCTGCAAGTACGGCCTACATTCTTTGTTCCCAGATGTATAAGTTTACATTTAGCTGTGTTAAAATGCATAATATTTGCTTGTGCCCAGTGTATCAAGTGATATAGATTACTCTGAATCAGTGACCCGTCCTCTACATTATTTACCACTCGCAAATTTTGGTGTCATCTGCAGACTTTATCGTTGATTATTTTATGTTGTGTTTATTGGGGGTTTTTTTCTTGAAAAGCATCACTTTTTGAAAATGTCTTTATTTGCTAGGACAATAATTAGTCTGAATGTGTGTAACACAGAGTGTACATCAAGAAAGGATCTCCTGGTAGCAAATATCTAGTCACTAAGTCTTAAGAATGCTGTGATGTCATTAGAAATTGTTCTGATAGGCAAACTCAGCTCTGGATTCAAATTTCTCCAAAGTATGATTATATTTGGTTAGGGGGCCGTGGTGGAGACCATTATACAAAGAAAGGATTGTGATGAAGTTTGGGTCCAAATCAGAACTTGCTCAAAGTTCAGGAGAGTTGGGATTTAATATTTTGGTTGAGGCCATAAATTGAGTTTATAAGGTATAGATTCAGGTTTTAAAATACAAAGAAGTGCACTAATAAAGGTAGGTAAACACCACTGACGTTAGAGCCAGAAGGTGCAGGCATCATTAGTGTCTTTGTCATTTAAAAACTCTCTTCTGAGACTCTAAGTGAACAGTTCATGCTCACATTAGGTAGTGGTAGTGGTGGTTCTGATGTGTGGAGTAAAAGCTCATTGTGGCAAAGAAATGAAGTGACCGTATCTAAGGTCATTACACTGAGTCTGTAGCCAAGGAAGGATTAGAACTCAGGATTTCCTGAACCTGAAGCTCATAAGTCTTCCTCTAGGAATGTACAGTGTGTCTTCATTAAATACAAGGAAGGTCTTGTGATTAAGGAACTGAAATGGGGCTCAAGCAATCAGGGTTTAATTCCTGGTTCTACTACTGTGTGACTTTTGGCAAGTCATGAAGGTCAATGGGCCAGGTTTTCAAAGGTATTTAGGCAGCTAACGATGCAGATAGGTGCCTATGGGATTTTCAGAAGCATCTTGGCACCTAGGACCTAAATATTTCTGAAAAACTGGACCAATTTTTTTAGAAAGTGGCCACTGTTTCTGGGTACACTCGGGGGCCTATTTTCCAAAGGTGCTCAGCACCCCCAGCTTCAGCAGAAGCCAGTTGGAGCTTCAGATGCTCAGTACATCTGAAAAATTAAGCCCCAGGCATTGCAAATAGGGTAACCAATATTTAAGGTGCCCCAAATCAGTGGCCATGTTCAAAAATTTCATTCCTAATTTTTCTCTGTTTCAGTTCCTCATCTGTAATGTGATTGTAATAGTCTCCTACCTCATGGGGATGTTCTGAGGATAAATTCATTAAGTTCCTTTTGAAGATGCATTTCTACAGTGTTCCCTGCAATAAATCGAACAAACTTGTATTAAAAAAAATCCCTACTTATTGTTTCTCTTCCCCTAACCTCTGTCTTCTTGCCTCTGAGTTCCTCATTGGGGGAATTTCTCTTCTTGAATGTCTAGAAAGCACCCAGCATATTGTGGGCATGATCATAACATTAATGATAATTAATGTTTGTTCAGATACTATGGTCATGGGGGCCATCTAAGTTCCTACATATGTAGGCTTAATGGATGTTATCTGGAACTCTTTGTCGGAGAAATTAACAGGAAAAGAAATGGAAAATATTTCCCATCCTAATATATCACTGCAAACAGAACCTCATCTTACTTATTGTACCTACCTCAAAGGGGTCTTCTGAGGATGTATTAGTTCATATTTATAATGCACTTTTGAAAGTGCAAACAAGCAATATACACCCTAAGTATCATACTCCTATTGGTGTGTTAATCTTATCAAAAAAATATGAAATTAAATATGTACTATGCTACTGTTTTTTTCAACCTCCTGTCTCCAAAAGCTCTTAATTTCCTTTCTGTGAATACAGTAAAGTAGTGTGTGCATCCAGTGCTGCTGTTTCCTATATATATATTAATATTGTTACCGGTTGGCTAGTCAAAGTTCAGCATCCTAGGGGATATTCCAGTTGTCAGTAGAAATTGATGATGGAGTCTGGTATTTTTGTTGGTGCAGTCTTATTTATTTACAAGGAAAGTAAAAGTCCTGCTTCTCCAAACGCAGGAGGAACCAAAAGGAAAAAAAGTAGTTTCTTCGTTTACAGGCCCAAGCTTCTTTTCAGCCAGCACCCTCAGACCAGAATCTCTCTCTAGGTTTCTCTCTGGGTCACATCGTGCTTACAGGCTTCTACTTGGATTTCTTCTTTCTCTCTCTCTCTGTAGTTCTGTGTTCCGCTTTTCCTCACACATACACCCCATTCTCCCAAACTGTACTCAGCAAAGCACACTCTGCCCACATAGTCCGAAACTCCTGGGTCTGTTCACATAACCCTTTTGTCCTAAGTGGGGATGGTGATAAACTTTTCCATACAATTACATTAATTAAAGGATGCATTCACCCCCATAAATCTCAGCAAGGCTTTAACTCAACCCATAACAAGGTTTTCACCAGCTCATGACAGTATCATCTCTTTAATGTTTTTTTTCCAGTGGGTTTGGAATAAGAACTGTTAGGGTCCATGTGACACAGGTGACAAGCCTCCTCGGGCCGCCTGCTGGGGCATGTAGATTTTCCTATTTTCATGTCATTCTGTAAAAGAAAAAAGATTCTGCATAGACGTGTTTTAGCAAAACATACAAATAAAGCGGAGCAACAAACAACTGAATTAATTGGGCTAATGATATCATTTTAATTAGAAAATGACTGATTACTGTATGTGCTATTGGCTGTGAGGAAGATAATTTAGGGCACAACCTAGCTTCCAAGGATGTCAATAGCAAAAGTCCCATTGACTTCAGTGGTGCAGAATTAAGACTTTAATGTGTGATTAAAATAATTTTCTGCCATGTGATGTGTAGGTGCTGTGCTGTGTCACTCACCCAGGCCTCTGCTCTGAGTTTCTGGGGGGGAGGGGGTGTTATCACATCAGTCTGGACTTAAGAAGCTCAGCTGTCTGGCTGAGTCCCAGATAGTCCATCCCCCTCTGGGTTTGTCAATAAACACAAATGAGGTCAACACAAATGAACATCCCACAGGTGGATTGGTGGGTTGGAGTAGCAAGAGTCCTCTTTCCTCAGAGGGCTTCCTGTAAAGCAGTAGGCCTTATCTAGGCTCATAGGCTAGTGTCAAAGAATAGTCCCATCATAAGTGGATCCACAGCAGGTCCTCCCTCCCTACAAGGATGGGTTGCCGGGCAGCGGGCAGTTGAGGAGCCCTTGCCTTTAGCCAGGCTTTGCTCCTGGAATTGAGGCCTGGGAGATCTGCTCTCCTAAATGGTCCATCACCAGCTGAGCTCCTCCCTCCAATTCTGACATCTCCTGGGTGCAGTGGGGAGGGCCACTTGAGCCCACGTTAGCTCGTTAAGCCTGTGTTGCCCAAGATGGGGTTTGTATACCCCCTCACAGTGCCCAGAAGAAATGTGTTTGCTCTAGAAGAGCGAACTCTCAGAAGCTCAAAATAGGAGTTTCATTTCTTAGCCATCTGTTTGTCTAATTTAGCATTTATCAACATTTTTAATCAAGCACAATCTTTGAAATATACATTCAGTGACTCAGAATAGCAAACCAAACTCATTAATGCGGACAAGTTCCATAGACAGCATCTTCTAACTAGCTACCTAAAAACTGACTCCCACCTGATAGGCTAATACTGGGGTGCTCGTGCTATCAGACCCTAGATTTTGGGACAGGTGGTAGGGCATTCTTCCTGGACCACTCCTAGTTTTGGAACCTGATTCCCTCATTGGTAAGTCCAAGCCTGCTACTAGATGTGGAGTTCCCTTACCAAATTGATTTGCATAGCTACTACTTTGTCGTCATGCACCCAGTACAATGATAATGGTTAGGCATGGTGGCCTGTGAGTGATTCTTTATCTATCTTAGAGTTTTATACTGTCATTCCTCACTATTGTGTCTGAGCTCCTTCTATGTAAATTCACTGGAAATAGCGAAGCCCCTAGTTGACTTTGTGTAGTCTCTGGCACTTCTACCTTTTGAGGATCAAAACTCTGCTTGGTGTAGGACTTATTTTCTTTTTAAATTCCTCTGTTTTTTTGTTGCTCGGGGCATAAGGGTCAAGGGGGTGGCAGGTGTCATTCTTATGGTGGGAAGGCTTTTTCAAAGAGGAAGGTTTTGCAGCATTTCTTCAGATGGTTAGATTCCAGTTTTACCTGATCTCCTCTGGAAGTTTGTTCCATAGCTGGAACCCCCTTACTGAGAATGTATTATGCCTGCCTTTCATGTGCCTCATCGTGGGTTTTGTTCTTGTTCACTTTATTTTAAAATAAAAATTTCACATTGACCTCAGCCATCTGTGCAACCTTGTGTTCTTATAGCTATTACCCTTGCCTTCCTCCTAACTCCACCAATTGTGTTCCACCCCCACCTTCTGGGTCTTGTCCCTAATTACACTGTAAGCTTTTGCAGGCTGGGCCTGCCCTTTATTCTTTATGTAGAGTACAGCACAGTGGGCCCCCCCCGATTCTGTTTGTGGATTCCAGTTGCCTCAGTTGGGTGGAAAGGTTTTATGTCACACTCTCTCTTTTCCTTTTGTTCCTCGGAGAAAAGAAGCAACAGTGAAATATTCAGCATATGCACCCTGAGATGTGGTTAGAGCATATTTTACAAATCAGTCTCAAATGAGGTTCTTCTCTTTATTCTTAACTGTTTTGTGAGTTGTTCCAAGTTTTTCCTATTTCTCTTGTTATATATTTATGTCCCATTTGGATTCTGATTTCATTTCTTTTCTTTTTGCTGCTGTTTTTTTCCCTTAAGAAATTTACAGTGCTTCCTCGTTACCGTGACCATCTGCTTATCACCAAATGCCGTTCTGGTCTTAACCATGACCGATCATAGTGAGAATGAAGGCTGATTACAAGAAAGGAAAAGAGAGTGACCATTTTGTGATTATATAATGCACAGTGAAAGGAAACATCCAGTAAAAGAAAGAACACGGTACTACTTAACTCAGAATTCTTGCCCGCACTGGAATACCAACCCTTGCTACATCCATGTTCAAAATCTCTTGTCAATTTTAGCTATGCTAGCCAAATGCTCTCAATCAGTGTTGTAGCTGGCATGGGTTGATGCTCTTGGCCAAACTACCCTACAAAAAATGACCAAAGTAATTCTTAAAATATATCTCAGTTGTGTTTGATCCATCCCATTAAAATAGGACAAATTATTATCGATAGGTTAAATGCATTCTGATGAATGTTACTGTATGTTATTTTTTATATGAGCATCTGCTCAAGCCCTCAAAACTGATACTTTTTTTTCAGATTTCTCTTGAGGATCTGAACTCCTACTATATTTCTAAAAAAATCCCCTATGCCTTGCATTCTCTGCCCCATATATTATATTATAACTTTGCCTTAGAACTTGATGTTTTGCCATGATGACACATTGTAAAATTATACATAATACACTGTAAATATATAAATTAAGCCAGTGATGGGAGAACTTTCAAAGGTTTTGAGCAGTATCTTATGTGGATGTTTATCTGGACCTATAGAAACCTCCCACCTGGCCTCAAAGCCATCTCACACATAGCCAGTCTTAACAGTTCTCCTACTTGTCTGGTTCCTTCATTCACCCTCTCATGTGTGTAAACATCCTTTCCCCAGTAGCACCATTAGGGGTAGATGGCAGGCCTGTTCCTCCATTTGGTATATTTGTGGGTCATCTCAACCTTTTCCCTCTCTCTCTTCCCATGTTCCCTGAATTCCTTTCACTCTCCATGGTGTTTCAGTTTTTCCCTCCTTCAGCCAGCTGTGGTGTCTCCTTTTGGGGAACCCACTTCCTTTCAGTCTGCTTATCTTAGGGTTTTCCATAGCGTCCATCACCACAGGATGTGAATTCTTTCCAGGTAAATTAGGTATGCATGGCAAGCCCCCTACCTGATTTCATGTGTTTCTGCTCATCTCCCTTCTCTAGTAAAAGAGGATCTGCTTAAGTTATACATTTTTTGCCTTTCCAAGCCTTGCCTCAGTGGGATTTCCCTCCTTCTTCGCAGTCTCCAAGACCTGCTTTCTTTCATTGCACCCTTTCATGATGGGGGCTGAAAATGCTATTTGGGCTGGGGAGAAACAGGTGAAGCTGCCTACAGAAAAAAACACTTAAGGTAGGCTGAGAGCCTGCATCTAGTCATGCTGTTTCGAGCTGCATAGCAGTAGTGAGAGCAATAGCTTTAGTAGCTCAAATGGATAACTACAGTATAAATTAAATGTTTTCAGGCTGAGGAAGTTGCCTGGGTGGACTGGAGACAGAGGTCAAAAACTTGGGACTGCCCCATCCAAATCAGTACAGTTGGCAGTTACTTTGTAGGTTACAACACAATTTGGCCCTCTTCATATGTTACAACACACTTGAGCTGCAACCAGATTTAACCACCATTGTTAATGTTGGTTGCTTTGTAGTGAATAATGATAATACTTAGCATCTATTTACTCGTTTACATCTCTAGATTTTGAAGCCTTGAGGCCTAATACAGACAGGGCTTTATTACAAACAAACACATTAGAAGTAGAAGTAGAAGAAGAAGGGGGGAAGGGATAGCTCAGTGGTTTGAGCATTGGCCCTCCTAAACCCAGGGTTGTGAGTTCAATCCTTGAGGGGGCCACCTTGGGCAAAATCAGTACTTGGTCCTGCTAGTGAAAGCAGGGGGCTGGACTCAATGACCTTTCAGGGTCCCTTCCAGTTCTATGAGATAGGTGTATCTCCATATATTAGAAACTGCACTTCAGACTGCTTTCATAGGAGGATTCAAGCATGGTTTCTAACTATGAATGCAGATGGTACAACCATGCTAGGGCTTAACTGTGATAGAAAATAGTTGAAATATGGTTGCAACTTGCAAGCACTATTATGGAAACACTGTGAGTGGCACTAATTACCCTACAACCTATATGGTGTGGTGGGTTCTGAGCCACATGAACTGGCAAGTTAACTTCAGTTGTGCTATAATAGTGACTTTGTTTTTGGTGTGGGGCCCAGGCATTACAGGATCCTCTTAAATAATACTTATCAGACTTTTTTGAATTGTTTGTCAGTGTCGCACTGTTCTCTATGCACTGGGCAGATCAAGGCATGCACACACAAATTGCAATATAATTGTACAGTTTGTACTCAAGTGTTTGGGTTTTTTTGCTTTGATTTTCCTATAGCATGTTGAGGTTTTGCAACAACATTGAGAGATATGTTCAAACTTCTATTAAAGCTACTCATGTTATAATTAAAGTAATATTTTAAAAAAATCATTCAAGAAAAGATAATTCAGTGAGCTGTACTCGGAGGAAAACACATTTATATTTTGCTTACTTGCACTTACCAAATAAACTCATTTTTGTTAGCTATAATCATCGCAGAAATTGTCTTCTCATTATGGGATTACCTATCAAAAGAACTGATTTTATGGTAGAAGGGCTTCAGATGGCAGATGGTTTTTATGAGAGGTAAAAGCTCAAGGTGAAGTCTTGTCCTATCGAACTCATCATGATGCTAGGATTTAACGCATAGTTTTCTTCCAGCTGAAAACAAGCTTGTTGAAGAACATTTCCCTGTTTGGGAGTTGTAAATATGAACACCAATATTACACATCAACTCACTCTGTTGATCTCTAGGGCTCTCATGAGACCCCATGCACTATTTACGTCCTACTGAAGTCCTATTTTTAGGATTTAAGTGCTGCATAGACCTTGTGCTGACTCTATAGAATTTCACTCTATAAGAGCACAACTTATACCTTCCACTTCAGCACGACTTTCACTGGATACTTTATATAAATAACTTGTACTTAATTACCGCTCACTTTTGTTCAAATCAGCCCTCTTTTTCATAACATTCAAGCACAGGCCTATTAATGTATATCATCCTAACACATTTGGAAGAGAACATTGTCGTGGAACAAGAGTTTGGTTCAGAGAATGTTACGAACCTCTCCAATACACATTATTCCCTATTTTACATGCTACAGGAAATCAGAAACAATTGGGCACATTACAATAATAATACTTGCAATGCTTTCAAAATGCTTTCCAAACAAAATGCCCCTGTTAGGTATGTTGATGAGTGCTTTCCCACCCCCTTTTATACATGTGGGGTAAACAGAGGCAGAGGTGTTAAGTGACTTGTCAAGGTCGAGGGATGGAGTCAGTGTCACAATGTGATATAGGTGATGTAATGTACCTTGGGCATGATGATTGTTAAAGTTGGATGAAGAGGTAGGTCTCTTTACTGCGCTGTAGTGGTTATATTTTAGATAATCATGTGATCAAGCTGTGGTCATTCTTCCAGAAATTGGCATAACTCAACACAGTATGCTCATGTAGATGGCAAATCAGCTGTTGTCTTTTATTTCCCCAGCTGCTGGTACCAATATACATTTGGGGAGACAGGACAGAGGGGGACATATTCAGGCTACTCAGTCTTAATCTACCCTAGTCAACATTACTACTATTGAAAAAAGAGCAATATAATTTTTTCTTGCATAACTTTATCCATGCCACTGGGATCTTGAAGTGGACCAGATCCTATACTCCATTGCTACATTGATGGATACAGAAGAACATGAACATTAATAGAGAGTAGGATTTACCCAACAGCTGTTATGAAATATAACAACAATAACATATTTACTATATTTATATTACCATAGTACCTAGGAGCACCAGGCAGGGATAGGGCTCCATTGTGCTAGCCACTGTACATATGTACACAAACATAGTCCCTGATCTAAATCTAAGATTGCAAATGACATATGGTTGTAGAGGAGACAGGATATGATCAAATATATATCATTTTTATATGAAAATACATACTTGATTTTTAAAATTGTGTATTTTCATATCATGCCAGCTGTATCCCTATCTGTCCTTCATCTTATCCATAATTAACGGGCTGATTTCTTAGCGGTGTCTCAGAAGAACAGTAATATGGAGGAGGAGTAGATAGAGGGGCAGAGCCTCAGGTGATGTAAATTGTCACAGGCCCATTGCCTGTGACACATTACACCAGCTGAGGATCTGCTCCAGGAAGGGACAGATGGATCAGTTCAGAGAGGGGCTCCGTGTGTTAGATGTAGCGTAGAAGGCAGCCCATAGATATTTGTCAGGACCTGACAAATGCCAGCCTCATCTAGTGGCAGCTGTAGCCATATGCACGTTCTGTATGGTGTGTACCATTGGCAGTGGTGAAGAGGAGCAGCGCTGGTTGTCCCACGTTCAGGTTTGGCCCTGCTGGCCCTCCATCATGACCGGTGTTGGCAGAGCCAAAGCTAAGTGAGTGGCGTTGCAACCTGGTGCACGGGGGCAGCAGTGCCACTCACATTTGGCAAATTTGGCAAACCCAAGTGGCACTGCAACCGCTGTGCACTAGATTGCAGCACCACTCACTCAGTTTTAACCCCACTGCGTGTAATGCTGGAGAGCTGGTGGGGCCAAACCTGAGTGGCAGTGGGGCAGCCAACGCTGTTCCTTCTTGCCACTGCCATGGAGCCAGCTTCCACAACAGGGCCCCCTCCCTCTCCCTTGGAGGCCTACCCAACCTCTCCCCACCTTCCAGCAGCCCATGTCTGGGATGGGGAGTAACACTGCACCTGGGCAGGCCAGGCTGAAAAGGGGGGCTGAGGCTGGCACAGACTTGGTGGGCAAGGCTCTGGGGACAGCAGCTGCAGCAGAGATAGCTCCACAGGGATTGGTGGTGCATATCATGTGAAAAATTTCTGGGGGTGCCCCTGGCCTCATCCACCTATTTGTTAGCTTCTCACAAGAGTCTCTGCACCTTCTTACAGGCTACCCACCCACATTAAACTGACCTGAAGAGCACTTCTTCAGTACTCTCATTATTAAAGCAATACGTATGGAAAAAGGAACTGCACCTGCCTAATGTCGAAAGGAACCCTTTTATCCAACAAATTGAGGAAATTGTTCCAGAATAGCTCACCCCTGTGAGAATCGGACCCTGGCAATGTTGTCAGACTTGGCGAGATCTAAGGTGTTCTGCTGAGTTAGTGCTGTGCATGGAACTGAAAGGATGACCACTGTCAGAAAAACGGTTATGTTAAAACAGCACTTTCCGACTCAATAGTTCTGCTCTGTGTGTGTTTTCAAGTCATATCTGTTGACTTCACTGTTAAAAACATAGTTTTACAATTGTTAGCACTCAAGAACAGCTTGAAGAGGGAGATAGATACTGTTCTGCTGCATGCATCATTCAGAACATTTCCTGCTAAGTTGTGATTTGCAGAATCTTTACAAGTTATAATAGAAGAGGCAGAAAGAACACAGCTTGATTTTCAGATACTGGGTTAAGATTGCAGCCAGGGCTTAGAGAAATCATCATCTGATTTGTCTATTGAACAAATTCAGTATGGAGATCATTGAGAGAGAATATATATGGAATCCCATAATGTTCTTTTTTTAGGTACTTTCTACTTGAACTGCACTTTAAAGATATTTAGTTGTAACTTACTTAGTATAAGTAAATGATTTATGTCACAATTTTAGAAGTGTAGTGAAAGAATTCATGTTGCAGATGGGTCATTTGTTTTCCTTTATATATTTTTTTCTGCCCTCATTTGAGCATGCACAATCCCCCTCAAATCCATTTACTAAGTGGATTCCTCTAGGAAACAGAATTAAACATGCTGAGTTTAGAACCAGAGAGCTGCATGATGTCATTTCTATATTTAAATTAGATGTAGTAGAATAGAGCTGAGTAATTTGTCTAATCATTGCTCATGCATTAATTTCCTGGGAGCTGATTTTTTACAGTGCGCTTTTATCTAAAATTTATATCTCTTAGCTACGTCTCTTATTTGGCATGATTTCAATGCACTGGGCACATTTTTCTTCTTGACTTAAACTCAAGGAGATTCTGTGATCGAGCAAATTCTGCACACAAAGTTTTTCAAGCACAGTAAATTGATTTAAGCAGGAATGTGGCCGAAAAAATGTGCCCCCAAGACACAGAAATGAAATAAACGCTAAAGCAAATTTGATTAGAACCAAGCTGAAAACATTTTGAAAAGTGGTAAATAAACAAGGAAAAATGTGCAAGATTAATTTTGTGTGTACATGGTACAATATGTACTGGGTTAATTCTGGGATCAGAAGTCAACTGACTTTTGGCCATGAGGTTTTGCGAGTAGTGCTGACATATTTAGAGAACATTTGAATACAAAAATGTCTGCTTTGTACCTGTCTAATAAAACATTTTAGGATCACTTTTTATTCATTCTCTTTCTGCATTTCAGGAAAAATATGTTTAATCTTTACTTGTCGCCTTATTATTTTCATTTAATTTAGTCTCCATTTTCCTTTCTAATTTTTTAAAATTATTTTAGAAAATACTTGAATTTCATTATATTGGCTGCATGGTAGATATGCTAGTATTTAGGAATATATAATAGATTTTAAAGCACTGTCCAACACAAATCATGTATGTATGTATGTAGTTTATGTACATAGCTTCCTTTTGTACTGAGATAAAAATTATCCCATAGTACAGTGTATGCGCTCCATAACATATGCAGTGTGGTGATACAATAAGTATTTCACATTATTCTATCTTATTGTATTACCATCCAAGAGCTGTATTTGTGAACAAAGTTCAAACTATTTTCATTAGGTTCTCTTGACTGTAAGTCACATGGATACTACCAGGAGATGGAATTTACATCAGCCAATTGGATTTCCGCTATGATGCGTGCTGTTCAATACACATCTATAAGTAATGGAATGACATAGATTAATCCCCCTCTTTGGAGATATGAGAAAAATTAAATTCAGACAGCACATTTTAGAGTGAAATCCACACAAGAATCCCTATTCATTTCTTACATGCCTGGGTTACTTCCTTTGCCACTGTCTTGAAGCCCTGTTTAAGGGAGCATGGAGCGTGTGGTGTGAACAGTTTTTTGTTCTGGAGTCAATTTTGCTGTAAAAATAAATTTTAAAATAAAGTCTAAATTGCTTAATCAGTAGGTGACGTTTTGGACCGTTGAGGCTGAGGAACCTGAGTTGCTTCACTTCCTGAAAGTTTGCCCTTATCTGAATAGTTTTTTCAGGTGCTTATCACCACTCCAATTTAGATTGGGTTAACATCTGAGTGAGTTATGGCAGTAGTAGTAATGATATTACTGCAACTTCGGTCAAGGATTTACTTTCCAATAATAAATAGCCCTTGGGCAAGTCCTTTTTATGACATTCAATTAAGTGGCATTGACTTGCAGTGTGGGTTTTTTTTTTCTATTTGAGCTTCAATTTACACTTACTAATTACCCTAATATACTGAGCAGGCAATATCTTAAATCAGAATCATGCCAGTGAGTTTTCTGCAAGTCTTGTACATAATATTGTACAAATGTGAATGTGTCATATGGTTTTTCTTTAGGAACATGCACGGTATAGAAAGTGAGAAAATGCCTAATGTTCCTGCATAGCTTTACCATAATCTGCTGATGAATGCAATGTTAACCCAGAATATGCAGATATGTTAGGCCATTTATCCAAGACTAGGGGTCTGCCTTTAGTCCAATGAAGAGTGACCTTCGGAACACAAAGAATATTAGCCATATGGTAAGAGTTTGTTTTTGAAAAGAATGATCTATGCTTGGTGTTGTAGTAAGAAGGGGGACTTAATGCAGCTCGTTTGGCTATTTTCCATCATTCAGTATAGTTTTGGAGAAAATTCAGTTTCCATATAAACACAGGAAGTAGCAACATACCATATAAGCCTGAATTGTTTGTTTTGCCTGGTACGAGCAGTATAACCAAAGCTCAGAAAAAGCAGTTTTTGAGGGCATCGGTGCTGATCAAATATTTATCATATTAAGAAAATAGATAACTCGGGTTAGATCTTTGAATATGATCGGGCCCTTTTGTGCCATTCACGGACCAGATTGTGCTTGAAAATTGGCAACAGGGAATTCCCCTGATGGAAAGGAACTCCCACTGACATAAAGCTGGTGGAGCCAGTTCCTGCGACCAGCTGTTCCACCAAACTCCAGCATAGAGCTCCACTCCGCTGAGACCAATTGCTAGGGTGCTCCAGTCGGGGTAGCACTGGCATAGATTGACCCGCCACGTTAAGGAATTGTAACTAGCTCCTGATGCTCACCTCTGCAGAGCCTGAATAGCTGACTAGTGTAAAGTAATGAGTTTTCTGTAAATCTGGAGAAGATTTCAAAGCCTAAGAAATATACTTAGTTGGGGATTTGATCTTTTGTTTCTGAACCTATGGACTCTGTTCGATTCTCACACTCAGTCACTCACAAGGAAACAACCTAAGGAGAGCCATTTTTGAACAGTTGCTTCTCTGCTGCATCCTCCCCTCTCCAGGGCTGGCTAGCATTGGCATTGGCTTCTATCCAATACCTGAACTCTGTATTTTCCCCCATTTGTCAATCCAAGCTCCAGTAATGGTTCCTGTTTTGGTGCATAATGTTTGGCTCATAGTGGAAAGATGAACCTACCATGTTGGGTGACTGTTCCCCAGTTCCATCCTTTCCCCTGTGATGTATGCCCCTCTTTGTTGATTTAGAGCTGAGCTTTTCCATAGTTCTTGTAGAAGGCAAGCTATGTGCAGCAGAATTTGCCATCAGCATGACCCCTGTTCGCAGGATTTTTGTGGCTCTGCTCCTCTTTACATATTATAAAGCAATGGAGGTGGGGAGCAAACATAGGATCTTATACTTAGACACATGGTTAAATAGCATATGATTTTATTTGTAGTGTTTGTGCTAAATAGGTGACTTTTGCTTACCATGTGTCCTTTCCATTCTTTGCTTCAGAGGTTTGCAACAGAAAAGGGAAGGGAGTGGGTGGTAATTTAGCACATTTTATCCTCCAGGTATCCCCAAATAGTTCACAATCATTGTCCTTCCTAATAGCATTGAATGGGCTTGTAAAGAGTTTAAATTGGCACTAAAAATAAACAAACCTCTTTTGAAAAGCTGTTATGTAAGAGTCTTTTCCAAATTATGTTAATGCTGTGGAAGGAAATCTAGTTATAATGAAAACATAATTTGAGACCAGCAGCCAAGTACCACTGAACACGAGCCAACTAACAGTGTGTGGGGGATGCTCTGAAAAGCATGGTTGTGTGTGTCTTTAAAAAGTGTAAGCATGTGAAAATTCACTAGCATCATACCCGCCCCCCCCCCATCTTGAAGAATATGTTGTCCTCCTTAGTTTTCCCCTAATGTTTGCACTTTAAAACTCTCCTTTGCTTCTCAACTGCATGGACATTATGGAAGTGATCTGGTTAAAAACTGTAAGAAAAAATAGTGTCTTTATTATTGATGCTAATCTGCAGGGTCCTGAATTTGCACAGAAGATGCAGGGAGGCTCTAGTCTTTAAACCGTTGCATCATGGAGTTTGTAAATTGGTAGATTTAGAAAGTGTAATGAAGACACGATGAATAGGTCATGGAGTGTAGCTTGAAAACCTGCTGTCATGTTGGTTTTACAGATTTTCAAGGCTCCTAGTAATAAGCAGGCTGCTGGTGATTTGAAAGCTACTCTTGCCTTTTGTAAGACACTTTTTCTTAGGGCTCGTACCACAAACGGAATGCATTCTAAAAAATCTTATGTAAATATTTGGTTCTTTTAATCTGCGGAATCATTGCAAATGTTCCCAAGCAGAACACTTTTGTTTATCACATTTTCTTTTTATTTACAGACACTGCAGTAACAAGCTAGGTCTTGCATTTAATATTGTATTTTCCTCATTATCTCAGCTTTGAAAGATGGCATGCTTGGGACTCCATTACTCAGCCGGATATTGTGAATCTCTATGCAGCCTATCCTTAGCACACACGCTTCCTCAGCACGGGATAATCTAACCTCTCTGCGACTGAATGTTTTGTGACTGGGGAAAGGCTCCTTTTTAGTTACATTGAGCAATATTCATCCAAAGCCAATACAAAGTGGTGTGAATTGCACCTCCTTGTGGCAACCTGCACCCCAGGTGGGAAGGTTATTCTGACAGGAAAGCACTGATGATACTGATGCCTGCCTTCTCTCAAGCTTTCTGCTGTAGTGGGGAGGGCAGTTTTAGTTTCTGCTGAGGCCCTAAAGTCATTTAGAGCAGAGATTTCTAAGGGGAGGCAGTGAATCAGTGCCTCCCCAGTAATGTTGGCTTTACTGCCTTGGTGGCCAGCAATGCCCATTGCTGTACTGGTCCCCTGAGCAGGCCCACCCCAGTGGAATGGGAGGGTCTTCTAGTGGCATAAATCCGACTATCTGCCTTTCAGGCTTTGTGCCTTGTTTGCTGTGGCTTCCTCTGGTGTAACACTGGGCTGTGTGTGGCTATGGCTGCACATAAGCAAGGAAGATAGTGAATGATATTCCAAAGTTTAAGCATTGCGAACCCAAATAATTAAGCAAATAATATATGAGCTGAGCCTGAAATATTGGACTTGTTATACTGCTAGAGACCATCTAAAAAGTTTGGTGGTATTTAAAACTGGGGTTGTGTTTTAAATAATGGTAGGTTTCTATAATACAGAAAGCCACATGGGATTCTAGCAGCCGTAATGTATCAGCTCCCGGTGGTATTGGGTATCACTGGTTTCTTGTGTGTGATTATATCTCTCCCTTTGTGGCTGACCCTAGCAATTATTCAGGCTAGTTACATCCCACAGCAAAGAGTTCTCAACAGAAGTGTAAAACTTGCACTTTTGGTGCTGAAGGTTGAATGCCTGCTGACAGCAGTAGTGTCTGTGTGTATGTGGATGTGGTTCATTAAGAGTTCTCTGTGTATTTTTCACTGAGTTAGTCCCAAATCATTTTTGGAAATGACGTATATTACCTGTTTCCTTTCATAAGCAGTGTAAGTCAGGAAGCATATTAAAGAATTAGCCAGAGAACAAACTACAGTGCTGCAGTTGACAAGGAACATGATGTGATGGTGAGAAATGCACATTTTTTTTAAAATTAAGGGCAAAATTCTCATCTCTGCTGCTCTCTGTGGCTCTCTTAGTGATGTCATTGGAAGTTTCATTCACAGGACAAGAGCTGAATGTGGTATGCAGAAGAGATACACAATGTGGAAGAGAGGAGGATTTTGTAAGGGCTAAAGCCCCTGGAATACTTAGTTATGATTGCAAATATTTTGCTCCTAATAGTTTGTAGGTGGCTTATGTATGAGGTTTAAATAAAATATTACTAAGCTTGTAAAATTGTAAAATATTACTAAGTGTGTAAAATTTGGCTAAAAATAGGGTTGGGTTATTAAGATGAATAAACTTAAATATAATATATAAAATATACATATATAAAAGTTTGTAGCTTTTGTTACCATTTAGAATACAAGGCATTCATTCTTTAGAACCAGAACTAATGGCATTTTTATATCCAATTCCACACGGAAGAAATTTTGAAAAAGTAATTCAGGCATCCATTAAAATCCAGCAGACAGCATATTTAAAGCGAATACTTCAAGCCAGTCCCACAGGGCAAAGAATAAGCCTTTGTAATTAAAATTGTATTATAAGAGAAGTTTTGTGGTTCAATTGTTAATGTATACTTAGTTGAAACCTACATGCATTTAAACTAGTTATTTTGTTCAACTTCAACTCAGTGCGTAAATAGCCAGGCTACAAGATACATCCTACCCTATTAATTAGTGTTAGTATTCCCATCGGTACAAGCTGATTGCCTGCCAATTCCAAAAGTTTACCCTTAAGCATGACAGCACTATATGATTGAAAACAAAACTGCCTGTAGGTATTCCCTATATGTTTTTGTATTAAATAGGACAATGTTTCCCATAATATTATTTCCCAGGTTAGTGGGGAGTTACTTAAATCCCAGACAGCAAATTACATAAGCTTTGAGTGCTATTGATCATGTCTACACTGTACCAGTATTCACTGAAGAACAATATAAATTACTGTACACCAGTTATGATTATAAAGCTTACAGTGATGTAATGGACACTATTTTCATCAATCTAAAGTTCAGACTGTTACTGCAGTTTAAATATTGAAACAGTGTATTAATGTGTGTTCTATGCTTTTGTGGTTTTGGAAACCTCTGTTTATTTAATGTGATGGAATAAATAATTCAGAATTGTCACCCTCAATTTACAATTTGTTGGGATCTATATTTTAAACTGTGTCTAGCCTAGAAACTGTAGGCAAGATAATAATATGCAGTAGAAAAATTCTTACTGATGAACACCATATTAATTCTTCACACAGTGCACAGTCAACCTGTGGAACTCGTTGCGATGGGATGTTATGACGGTCAAAAGTATAACTGAGTTCAAAGAAGAATTAGATAGATTCATGGAGAATAGATCCATTGTTGGCTATCAGCCATGATGGTCAGGGACACAACCCCGTGCTCTGGGTGTCTCTAAACATCTGACTGCTACAAGCCGAGACTGGATGACGGGTGGATCATGCGATATAGTGCCCTGTTCTGTTCGCTCCCTCTTAATGATCTGGCACCGGCCGTGATTGGAAGACAGGATACTGGTTAGATCAGAGGTAGGCAACCTATGGCACGTATGCCAAAGGCGGCACACAAGCTGATTTTCAGTGGCACTCACACTGCCCGGGTCCTGGCCACTGGTCCGGGGGGGTCTGCATTTTAATTTAATTTTAAATGAAGCTTTTTAAAACCTTGTTTACTTTACATACAACAATAGTTTAGTTATATATTATAGACTTATAGAAAGAGACCTTCTAAAAACATTAAAATGTATTACTGGCACATGAAACCTTAAATCAGAGTGAATAAATGAAGACTCGGTACACCACTTCTGAAAGGTTGCCAACCCCTGGGTTAGATGGACCTTTGATCTGACCCAGTATAGCCATTAGTATGTTATGTTCTTAATTAGTGGCCTTCCATCCTCCCTCTAAGATAAAACAACTTGTTAAATTTGGTTTAATTTCAAGCAAGCCTTACAAAAAGTTGCATAAATGTTCATGTGTCACACTTCTGTATCAACTATATCAACTTATGCTGGAACCCAAAATCATACACTCTGGGTAGGTCAGGAAGGGAGGTGAGTGGAAATGCATTATGACTTTTGATATAGCCAGTGCAATGAACACAGATCAAAAGAGCAAGCAATTGTTTAAATGATAAAGCATTTATTATAGCTTTATGATATGATAGGGCATTTCTTACTGGCCATTAATATACAGCTCAGGTGCATGTGAAGCACAAGAGAGCAGACCTCATGAATGCAAACATCACTGCACCCAAGGAATGGAATGTATATCTGTATCTTAGTGAATTTGTCACTGTTTTTCAGAAATATCGACAGTACATGTCAGGACTTCTGGCTCCTCCTTATGGTGTTATGGAAAGTGGCTCTAACAATGACAGTAAGTAAATATATGTATATATTTGGAAATCAGTTTTTAAAAAGTCCCTCCTCCTTAGATATTGGAGTTTTGTTCTCTTTAAGCATTGTGATGCATGATCTTTTTTTAGTGTGGACAGGAAGTGGTGTCAGTGTCCACCGTAAAAAAAAAAAAAAAAAAAAAAAAAAAAAAGGGGGTTGGTGTGCCCCAACTTTCTTTCTTTTATCTACCCGTTTTTCAGCTGATAGCAGTGAGAAGTGGGGGATAGCAAGGAACAATTACCTACTACACACCAGTCAATTTGAGGACTGCATTCAATTTTTGTGTTAAGTGCTGAGGGCAACACATCCAAACTTGTGTGCCTATCTAGGTACCTAAATCCACACTTAGGTATCTAAATTTAAATGAAGTCTTTGGGAGCTGTAGATGCTCAGCACTTCTGAAAATCAAGGATGTTTATTTAGGTGCCTGAATATGGATGTAGGATGTCTAACTTTAGTTGCTCAAATCTGCTAATGTTGGCCAGTACGTTTATACATTTGGTATATTTATTGTATCTGCTGTACTCATTGCTGCATTCCATGGGATTCATATGACATCTTTACACAGAAGGTTCTTCTAAAGAAACACATACCAATGTTATATTATATATTATGTTTTATAGAAGAATAGGTTGTTATGGACAGTGCTATTTTTGTTTTTAAATATTAAAACACAGTGTAATCCCTGGGCACAACAATTTCTGAGTTTTATGTGTGCCCAGCCAAATGCCCATGTACAGTCTTGAAATCTTAAAATTGGGGGAGGTCTGCTTAACCTGCCGATACATGTAGGATTTACACATTTGTTATTCTTAATGGGCATTTCATCTTTATAGCCTTCATACGTAGGTAGGAAGTACATTTTTCATTTCTGAATAATGTGGATCAAACTTACACTAACTACTAAACCTCATAAGTAAATGCACATGTACTCAAACTGCTAAGACCCTCCTAATTTTTTTATTACTTTCATGAATGGTTGCTTTAGTATTTAGAGAATGCACAATATGCTGTATTGATGTATTCCCTGTTTTCTTTTAGGGATGCCTGACAAGGAGAATATGTCTAGTAATGCTCTTTGCCCGGTATCTAAAAACAGTAATAAGGTAAATCACACATCATTCTTCACTACTTTGAAAATAAAAAAGAATAAATATAGCATTAAATTGGAAAAACAGTAAAACAATAAAAAGGGATGGGGGGAAAGGTCACAGTCCGACAAAGGCTTAAAACACATGTGTAACTTTATCGCACATGGAAAATCCCAGGCTACCACTGGGCTTTAGTCTTTGCAGGATCAAAGAGCAGTGGCTGAACTTTTCTCTCATTGCTGGTCCAGGACCAGGACATAAAAAAAAAAAGGTCTGTTATCTCAAATATATTCAGCTACTGTTGAAATTGGCAACAGCTTGAGCCTGGATCAGAACTTCACATCTGGGGCTCGTCTCTATAATAAAGTCACTGGGATGGAAGAGTATGTGGGTGAAATGCATCCCTGTGAAGAGGGCCAATGCAAGCCCAGGCACCATTATAGTCCTAATTCAGACCTACTTTGAGGGCTTAAGTGGGTTTTACGTAATGCATAGCCCTTGTACTGTCCCTTTACACAGGGCTGAATTTTACCTTATCTGTACAGAATAGCCGTAATCTCAATTCCCTTTCAAAAAGTGCTTCTCTGCCTTCATACTAACCAATTGGAACACACATATGATAATTTATTAGTAATGCTGTCTGGGTTTAAAATAACCACAATAGCAGGAAGAAATAATAGTAGCAGGGTCTGTTCCTGCTGGGGCCTGGGTGGGAGAGTTACAGGGATATAGAATGTTGCTTGGATGTTTTTCTTTCTGGACGTAGTATTTTAAAATGATGCATTTATTTTATGTCTTTAAAAAAATAATAGAATTTTTAAGTGGAAATTGAAAATATCTCTTGACAGCAGATAAAGCAAAAGAATACTTTAGCCCATTTCATTAATGTGAATATAACTAATTGAAAAAGGAAACCATTTGTTCTTGTTCACTTCCACCTCTCCCTGTCTGCCTGTCCCTCTTCCTCAGAGGTAGTAACCTTTCTTAATCATGTCTTTTAGCCTTTATTAAGCATACAGACACTACTGCATACGCAGTTCCTTTTTCCGCTCTGTTATTCACTAACAGCATAACACTTCCTGACCCAGCCTTATCCTGCATGAAAATTAACATTTTTCCATGAACTTAGTAATAGTAATCCTACGCACTCTGATAGCACCTTCCATTCTAAAAGCTTTCTAAAAATATTTATGAATTAAGGTCACAACACCTCTGTGAGGCATGATCATCTCCATTCTACATATGAGGAAACTCAGGCACAGAGAGGCTAGGTGACATACTTGAGACCACACAGGAAGTTGGTAGCAGAGTTGAAGCGAAGTAGTAGAGCGGAAGTTCACTTGTGGAATCCCACAAGGATCGATGCTCTCTCCTGTCTTATTCAACATCTGCATGCAGCCACTAGGTAAATGTGGACTCAGGTGCCAGAAATATGTAGATGTCACACAGCTCTACCTATCCTTCACCACATATGGGCATATGACTACCACCCAGATGGCCCAGTGCTTGGATGAGATCAGCTCATGGATGATATCAACTGGTTGAAACTGAACCCAAGCAAGACACAGGTGATGCTGGTGGGCAAAGGAAAGCATTTGGAAGGTTTGCAGCAATGGTGCAATCACCTTTGGTTGAAGGTACACATTCACAATTGGTCAATTCAGTCTGTAGCTTAGGAATGCTCCTGGATTCCTCACTGCTGCTAAGCTTTCACATGGCAGCATCTGTGAGTAATGCTTTCTACTGTCTCCAGCTGACTAGGAGACACCATCACATCCTGGCAAACGATGACCACGCCTTTGTCACCTCTTGGTTGGCCTACAGCAATACAATATACCTGAGCATGAAGCCTTCAGCACTATGATGGCCTTCGCTCATGGGGAGCATTGCCTCATAGTCTGGACTTAGGCCCTTCATACTGTGGTGGCAGGGTTTGGTAGGGGAGCCCAGGCCCTCCCACTCCACCAGACTCCGGCTCAGGGCCCTATGAGGCCTATCAAAGGTCTGACACCTGGGAAACCTTACGGCTGCCCTCCCTGAGCCACTTCCTATCATCCCAGGATTGTCCAGAGTTCGCTGTCTGTGGCGAGGAGATGTGCCAGGAGGTCAGCTCACCGCTTGGCACTTCCTTGTGGCCATGCGTGATGTGGTGGCTCCTCCTCACGGTGGCAGCTGCCCCGTCTGGTGGCTTTGCCCTGGGCCAGGTCAGTCCTCAGTCTCTCCCCTGCTGGGGTAGTCCATAGACAAAAGAAGGGGAATTAATGCAAACACTGAGCCCATATGAGAGAGAGGGGAGTGCCTCCCCCTCAGGGAGTATCTGCAGCAGGTAGGGTTGCCAATCCTTCAGGATTAGCCTGGAGTCTCCAGGAATTAAAGATTAATCTTTAATTAAAGATTGTCTTGTGATGAAATCTCCAGGAATGTATCCACCAAAATTGGCAACCCTAGCAGGGCCTCTCTTCCCTCAGGGAGGCACCTTTGGGCAGTTGTTGCAGGGAAAAGTCCTGTCTTCCCTCAGCTCTTTTCTCAGGTCCAATCTCTTTCCTGGCCTGCTTGCAAGTGAGCTGTTCTGCTCCCTTTTAGCTCCTCCTCCAGTCCGTGCGTCTCTTGCAGGTGTGGCGGAGTGGGGCTGGCTAAACCCAGAGCAGCTCATTAATCCTCTGTTACCATTGTGGGGTTTGTGTACCCCATCACAAGCTCTTAGGAAATTCCACTCGGTCCAGAATGCTGCACTACTCTCCTCAGCAACACAGACTACTGTGAACACATCAAACCTGTCCTCCACACTCTACACTGGCTTCCCATAGAATGTCAAGTCAAGTTCAAAGTCTCAACCCTTATCTTCAAGTTGCTCAATGGCCTGGGTCCAAGTTATCTAAAAGATCAGCTAAAGCTCTGGGATGAAGAATGTGGCTGACAATTTCACTTCTCTGGCACAATGTAACTTTCTGCAATGAGGGTTAAGCTCCTGTGTGTGAGGCCCAGATCTTTCTTGGGGGCCAGATAGTCAAGACTGGGGGTAAACTCCCCCAGGAACCAAGGACCATCACAAATTATACCACCTTCTTCTCTAAGTGAAAGGAACCTTTCTTTGATATTGACTTTTCTGTCATAAACATATAGCAACACATGTATATATTTAAAAACATTCCAAAACAAAACACTTTACATACAATTCTTCTTCAGGGAGATGAGAGAACAAACATGAGATGTTAGTCACTTTGCTTAGTGCACTGCTGAAAGATGGTGATGAGTGTGGAATAAAAACCTATGTAGAACAGAATAGCTCATGACTCCTAGTTCTATGCCTTTGCCACAAGTTCATAGTTCTTTTTATTTACAGGAAGTAAAAAAGCAAGTGCACCAAACAATATGTAAATGCATAAATGTTCAGTTTACTGCATGTCAGATTTATTTATATATGCATTTATGAATTATACCAATACTATAGTACCTGAACAACTTGTACCAGTCTCATATCCTGCTATCAATTAAAGATTTGATTGACCTGGAAAATATGCCTGCAGGTCCAGATTCTCAGATGTGTGGGGGTAGCTTTACACTGATCCAGGATGCAAAGTTGCCCCTAAATCCAGCACTAGCAGCCAGAGAAGGATTCCCCCTGTATAGATGAATCCTTGGGTAATGCAGAGCCACTTGAACAGCTACTAGGTTTGTGCAGAATCGCATGTCTGGAGTATCCTTATGCCACAGTTAGCCTTGGCTACTGGAATGACCCTTACTGATGCTGGCAGTAGGTGCAGTTTAGAGCAGGGTTCTCAACCTTTTTCTTTCTGAGGCCCCCCCCCAACATGCTATAAAAACTCCACAGCCCACCTGTGCCACAACTGGTTTTCTGCACATAAAAGCCAAGGCAGGCATCAGGGAGTAGCAAGCAGGGCAATTGCCTGGGGCCCCATGCTACAGGGGCCCCCGCAAAGCTAAGTTGCTCAGGCTTTGGCTTTAGCTCTGCATGGCAGGGCTTGTGGCCCCAGGCTTCAGCCCCATGCTGTGGGGCTTCAGCTTTCTGCCCGGGGCCCCAGCGAGTCTAACACTGGCCCTGCTCGGAGGACCCCCTGAAACCTGCTCATAGCCCCCCAGCAGGCCTCGGACTCCTGGTTGAGAACCACTGATTTAGAGCACCCTTCAAAGATCAGCCAAGCGTGGAGGTGGATGAGGTTTAAAGGAAGCTCTTTAAAATACTATGTTCTGTAAGAAAACATCCTGCACGGATCTGATATATTTCCAATTTTTTTGTTTTTATTATTTTCGTAGAACTTGCTTGTTTTAATTTTGCATGTAAATAATTCACAAATCTTTTCATATGGCTCATAAATTTGCTTCAAATTAAATAGAATATATTCCACTCTTTAAATATGAAATGTATTCATCTCTGATTCGGTTTATGTTAATTCTTTTAATAGCTCTAGAATAGATGATTTTCCATATTCACCATCTAATTATTTGAGCTGTATGTTCATAGCTTAATTTTTTTCTCTTGTCACCTTTTTCTTTTTTGATGAGTAACATAGATTTTTCTTCTAATGTATGCCTTCCAAGTATCCCACCATATGGGAGCATTTGGTATTCCTGGTTCAATTAAAATGGATCAAAAATGCGTTTCTGTCTGAAGAAAGCTGCTAAGTGATTTTTTCGTACCAAACAGGAATTCATTTGCATTTGGGGTTACTTTAGTGCACATCATTTAATACAAAGACACACAATTAAACTGAGCATAAAATAACTGAAACAAAATATGAAATGATTGTGTTAATGTCATCAGTTATATTTTGGGGAATGAAAACAATCAATTCTAGACTCTCTTACCTTAGAAAAAAGAACATAAATGCTTTCTGTTGGATTAGTTAAGTTTAATAATTGTATGATAGTGTCTCTTGAAATAGTTTTGCAAATTCTTATAGAACTAAACCTAGATATGACTGGGTCTAGTAGTTGAGCTTAAATTTCCAGGCTAAATGACAGAATCTATGATCATCTCAGATACATTTTGGAAAAAGTTACAGAAGAATAATAAGAAGACAGGAGACTCCTGATTGTGTACAGGTGGAGCTGGGAGCCAGGCCTGTATTTAAGGTTGCCTGATACTTTCCATCATGGGACCCTATTTTTAATTGCTTATAACTTTTCCAATCTTTAACTTTTTGGGTTGAAATTTTCCAGGCCAGGGGTCTGCCTGAGGCTGAAAGTTTCAGCTAAACTGGTTGGCCATTTCGGAGAATGAGGTTGGGGAAAAATATGTTGTTTGTCCGTGTTAAAAAAAATAATTCTTAGTCTTTTCCTGGAGAAGCTCTAGCGCCTCCATGCAGGGACTTGAAATTTAGCAGTGGATGTCACCCTGGCATCAGGGATGCACCTTTTGTCATCCCCATAACACTTTGCCCAAGAAATAATACTCTGAAAAATCTCAGTTCACACATGCTTGCTAGAGAAATTTGTTAGAGTTTGACAGCTAAATTCTCCAAAGATCCCATCTGCACTGGTCACATTCTGCACATGCATGCCATCTCAGGGCTGCAGGAACTGAACAAGCCTTTCTCTGCAATTATTTCTCCCAGCTCAGGGGTGGCTAACCTGTGGCTCCGGAGCCACATGCGGCTCTTCAGAAGTTAATATGCGGCTCCTTGTATAGGCACCGACTCCAGGGCTGGAGCTACAGGCACCAACTTTCCAATGTGCCAGGGGGTGCTCACTGCTCACTCCCTGGCTCTGCCACAGGCCCTGCCCCCAATCCACCCCTTCCCGCACCCTCCCCTGAGCCTGCCATGCCCTCGCTCCTCCCCCGCACCCTCCCCCCCAGAACCTCCTGCACACCATGAAACAGGTGATTGGGAGGTGTGGGGAGGGAGTGGGAGGCGCTCATCAGCAGGGCTGCTGGTGGGTGGGAGGTGTTGGGAGCCAGGGGCGGGTGGGGAGCTGACGGGGGGGCTGCTGATGTATTACTGTGGCTCTTTGGCAATGTACATTGGTAAATTCTGGCTCCTTCTCAGACTCTGGTTGGCCACCCCTGTCCCAGCTGCTAGGGGCCTCTGTGGAGCCAGGCACTGGAACTGAGAGGAGGAAGACTGTCTCTTCTGTGCTCTCAGTGCATCTCCTGCTGTCACCCAGGCAGTGAGAAGGAGCAGGAGGAAACTGGCTAACTATTCCCACCGGTTATGGAGACACGGGAAGAGGGAGCTGCAGGACCAAGACAGTAGGGAGAAGAAGGCAGGATGGCAGGGGTAGATAGGAGCAGAGAAAGACCCAGGCTAGGCGCATAAAGTCTCTAACCACTCTCCTACAGAACCTGGAATTGAACTCAGAAGTCTTCAGTCTTTGCATTTCTTTCCTGTCAGCAATTAACTGTGAAATCCTCTGCCAAAGCATGTGTCTTATCCTCCTCTAGTGATGGTCCCATAGGGGGTAACAGCCTACAACTGCTATCATTTACTCTGTTAGCTCATGTGGAAGAGATCTGTGCTGCGGTCCTAAAGATCTCAATCCTGTTGGTGTCCTATGCTGGGGCTCAATATGGTTTCTCATGTTGGGATTTCTGTGGGTTTTTTTGTTTTTGAATTAGGGAATTAAACCCAAAAAACTATGTTAAAAGAACCTTAAAGTCAAGCATTCAAAAGTCAGTCAATGTCTGAATGTGCAATTTTAATTAGGCTCCCTTGTGTGTATGCATTATGTTATGGGCTTTAATTACATAATCACATATTATTTTTTCCGTGGGACCCCTTAACAATATAAATTCTAACCTCAGACAGTAACATTGACACATTGTTTTTGTTTTGGTACAGCCTAATTCCTCTAACATTGCATAGAAAATTAATTTAATATATGCCTTATTTGTGGAAAAATATATATCCCAAAAGTAGGAAAGTTCTTATTCTTCATTTTTCTTCTTCTCACTGCTTTTGCAGAATAATCTATATACACAATAAATTAGATGTAATTGGCATGACTTTTTGCATGTAGATCTTGATATGAGCTTGGGAGTATACTTTGTTTGAACTCTCTGTTATGTTTTATTTTAATGTGTTCCCATGCATATAGTTCTACTATACTGAAATAACAACATGGGCTCCCTCTGGTGGTCAAAGTAATACCTTTAAATACCCTTAACATTAGGTAATGTCTAAATAGCACAATGGCTAAACTGTCTGCTTTTTCTTTCAAAGGTAATGCATTCAAATCCCGCTGAGTGTAATTTTTTCAAAAATTCGTTTATTTGAGGACATTTTTCTTACCAAGACCTTTACAATATATGCTTATATATCTCTTTGGAAGTTATCTTTTTGTTTTGTTTCCTCCATGATTTATTTGATAGACAATAATTTAAAATTGTATTATATCTTTAATAAATTATAGCATTTCTGGCTTTTTGGCTGTTGTCCTATATGACTTCTCACTTGCTAAAAGTTAGGCATGTGCTTAAGTGCCTTGCTAGATCAAGGGTCTAGGTTGGCATAATTGAGAACAGAATTTGGTCCATTCAAATAATTGGAATAGCATGGGTGGAAAAGCAGTATTCGGTATTTTGTCAGCCCTAGATCTTTTTAATAAAAATATCTAAAACAACTTTTAGTAGAAAGAAAAAGTATAATCTGAGTATTAATCATTTAAATGATAGCTTTTTCTACATAAACAACCAAATTAATATTAATTTATTTTAATTTTTAAGCCCTTATTGGTAGCTCTAGGCACTTTAAAATAAGTAAAATGTACTGTTTACAAAGCTAACTTGAAAATTCACCAGATACAATACTGAACAGCCTATATGGCATACCAATAATGGTCATGCTGGTCTACTGTAATAACCACAGTAGTAATAAGCACAGTAATTCCACCTCTGGTTATACTGTCTCTCAGTTTACCATTCCCAAATGCCTGAGGAGAATGCTTACCTTTTAACATATCCAATAGGTTAACAAATCTGGGGTTTGTCTGACTCCTAGCAGAATTCTTATGGAGAATTTTGACACTACTGTAAAATACTGGGTTTGTAGTAAAAGAGAATGTGTGAAGTATTGTAGCAAGATTGTAGCGGTGATGACAAAGTTTTTTTGGAAAGTGGTGGTCTCAGTGTGGCACTTGAATGAAATTTGTGTGTTGTAGTTTTGAGTGAATTGATTTTCTATGGTCTTGTCTACCTAGTGTGGCAATGCGCACGAGACAGGTGTGAATTCTAAAGTGCACCAATGTGGTTTGCACTAAATAGCTCGTGTAGTCCCTGCTGGAGCGGACTAAAAGTTCCCTAGTGCATGTTCGTGTTCTTCATTTATATGGTTTGTGTAAGTGACCTACAGTGTATATGCACTGTTATAAGTCCTAACCTTTTTGGGCTGTGTGCCAAAATCTATTATCCTATACACTGTCAGCATAGGATAGCAAAGGTAATAGTTTTGTATTTTCTGTTTTAAAACTGTTACATATGCCCTTTACACAATGATTTCTAAATAATATTTTTATGCAACCCGAACTATAATAGTTCTTTCTGGTGTCTGCTATAATATTTTGGCATCCATTATCCGATATATGAAAATATAATTTTCTTAGATGTCTAAGTTCTTCATTTTGCACTATGTGGAAATGCTTTGGGTTCAGTAATTATCAGATTCCATAGCAATTTGGCTGTTTTAAAGACTGTGTGAGTGAGTATAGTCACTTTGCAGTGAGTCACACTGGAGGCAGCATATGGTGGGAGAGATAATAAATACCGAGGTGTGAGGTGTGAAGGCGTTTGTGACAAATGCATTTTTATACATTAGTAATAAACTTCATCTTGAAAAATGTGCAGGTCTTTATATGTCGCCAGATCTCTTTACATAAGCTACATTATTAGAAAGGCTGCAGTTTTACATAAACTTGTCTAACGTAAGCTAAATTGTTAGAGCGTCAATAGGGAAGACTGAAAGACACCAGGGACTTAAATGTCAGCAGTATGCAGATGACACACAGTTGTACATTTCCTTAAAATCAAATGCAAAAACCATTTGTCCCAAAACATACGTGAAGTCAGTATGTGGATGAGAAGCATCTGGCTGAAGGTGAACCCAGGCAAGAAAAATGTGATGATTGTGGGAAAAGAGGTGCTTCTAAGAAGTAGCTAGCATTCTTTCATCACCTGTCATCCAATTCAACTGACAGATCATCAAAAAAGGTGTGGGGCTTTGGGGTCTTTCTGCACTCCTCACTGATCCTGGAGACCCAAGTAGTGATGGCTGCCATGAACAACTTCTATTTGTAGGTGACCAGGAGACTAAGCTCTAACGTGACAGACACCTTGCTGACCAGTGTATTCCATCCTGTTGACACTTGCAGGATTAATTATTGATTGTTACTTGATTATTGCTATACCAGGAATGAACACAAGCTTTGAAAAAACTCGGGCTGGTCCAGAATGCCACAGCATGTCAGCTAACCAACATGGATGTTAATACTCACTAACTTGCCTCTTCATCAAATACCTGATCTAGTTCAAGATCATAGTCCTGATCTTCAAAACCTTCCCATGAGTAAGATCACCTCTCCTTCTACAATCAGGACTTTCCACCACAGCTGCACTTCTGAGGAACAATGGAGCTGTCTACAGCAAGAGTAAGACTGATGAGAGATGCTGACAGAACATTCTTGGTGGCTGGTCTTCAGCTATGGAATCTTTTTTCCTGAGGAGGGAAGAATCTCACAACACTCAGGTCCAAGTGAAATACCATTTTCTTCACTTTTATTTTCTCACAACAATCACAAACAAGATCAGAATAAAATTAAATCTGCATAGGTGTGTTTGTGTATATACTAGTTTAAAAACCTAGTTCAAATTACATTTCTACGTTGGGAAGTCCTGGCAATGAACCACTGGTCTGATTTTTCTTCTATGCCTTCAGCCACCACAGCAAGGTGCAATAGAAGCACCTAAAACTGGTTGCCAAACTTTTATAGTGTGGGCCACAAACAGAGAGATTGTCTTGTAACCACCTTCTCTCCCATTCACAATTGCGAAACATCTCTGTGGCGACTAGAGTTGTTCACACACGAAAGAGTAATAAGTATAGATGTATTTTAGCTGTCGTTGTGCTACAAGCATGTTGTTTTTTTGGCACAAAGCTAATCATACTGTCTTCTTTTGCTTTTTGTTTTATCTTTCCTCTCTCATCGGTTCTTTTTTCTGTCTTCTGCAAATAAGAAGAGCCAACATCATGGGACTATGTAACAGGGTTCCACGACCCGCCCCTCTTCCTGGGGCCCGTTTGCCCTCCCTAGTAAGGCTCGGAGAGGCCTCAGGGTTGTGCAACACCCATGTCTTTATTTACTTAACGTTGTCCCACCACCAGTGCCCATCTATATACAAGCTTTACAGGTTTGGTTACCTTCCTTACAGGCAGAGTCAGCCTTCCGCTAGGAGGCCTCCAGCTCCCTCCCTGACTGACTTCTCCCTGGCTGCCCGTCTCCATCAGGCTCCCTCCCAGCCTTTATAGCCCTTGGCTTGTCAGGCTGGCAGTTGTTGCCAATCCTCAGGCCGGCATCAGGCCTTTTCTGTCAGCCCTAATCTGTTTCCCCTGGTGGTCTGTAGCAGGGGCTAATTAGGTGCTTCTGAACCAGCACCCTGCTACAGACCACCACCAAGTGCTCACCTGCCTCTCCAGTTTGGGAATCATTGGCCTGGATACATAGGATTGCGCACAATTGCTCTTTTCACATACAATGGGGCAAATTCATCCCTGGTACAACTTCAGTGAAATCAGTGAAGTTACTCTGGAAGCACATTGGTGTAAATAAGAGCCAAATTTGCCCATCTGTTTAACAATGTGATTTAAGCTAAGTAAACCATCCTTTTGTATTTGTAATGCAGGAACTTAGGCCCAGATTGTCCTCTATGCAGAAAAACCCATGTAGAGAACAGTAAACTATGGCTAGCTGATGAACTTTCCCTTGTTTCGTTCCCTTGCGGAGCTGGCAGAATTTACCCCCTTCATTCCCTGTGGCATGTGGTTTAACCCTCCAACCCCACACCCATCCCAAAATCCATGGGGATCCACTGGAAGGATGGGCCATCTGTGTGGAGGCCCTATGCCTCTGCCCTCCACCTGGTTCCCTGGCAGCCCCCACTGGCAGGTCCCAAGCTGCTAACTCTGTCCTTATAAATGCCCCCCTCCCACCCATCACTTCAGGATCTCCCCCGCGAATTCCTTTCTCCCTTCCCTCCCCCACATCAGCTCAAAATCTCCTGCCTTCCCTAGGAATACCCTTCTCCTCCCACCCCATCCCTCAAAATCCCCACCCTTCTCCCAGGACTCTCCTCTATTCCAGGGGACTTTTCCAAGTGCTGCTCAGGGGTCAGTGTCCCCTGCCAAGACTGAAGAATCTAGCTCCACCTGCCAGGAATCCAGTGCACAAGCAGGGCCCTCACCCTGCACTGCCTTTCCCCCTGCCTAGCCCTAGGGCCGCTGGATGTGGGGCTTCACCTGCCAATCTGGGCATGCTTGTGGGCAACAGTGTGGCTCAGAAAACAGATTTAGGGGGGCACCTTCTAGCCCTAGCTACCCACGGCCTATGATTGTTTTAAATGAATGTCACAGACAGAAATAATTTCTTTTTTGTCTTTTATGTTCCGTGTTTGTACAGGAAAATAGAGTCCTGGTCCTTGACTAGGTTGCACAGGCACTATGGTCAGGGCCGGCTCCAGCATTTCTGCCGCCCCAAACAAAAAAAAAAAATCGTCGGCGGCAGTTCAGCGGCAGGTCCTTCGCTCCTAGAGGGAGTGAGGAACCTGCCGCCCCCGAATTGCCGCAGGTGCCGCCCCTCTCCCTTGGCCGCCCCAAGCACCTGCTTGTTAAGCTGGTGCCTGGAGCCGGCCCTGACTATGGTATTACAAATAAATAAAATAATAATAAAATCATTTCACAGTTTCCTTCTCCCCACCCTTAATTATTAATCCATCAAAACTTTGTCGCCAATATATAAATGAAGAAGGGTCTCACCAGTTATTACCTCAGTGTAATCATTATTCACTGGCTCAGGATGACATTTGATTTTATGGAATACAAATTCCAGAATGCAAGTATATTACTTGTAAGACAGGTAGACAAAATGCTCTGCAGGAGATGATATGACTGACTATAAGAAATCTGATTTTAAGATCCCCGATTCAATTTTTCTGCCAAACTTGAGAGAATAATTACAAGATTCAAGAAACTCATTTTGCTGTTTCAAATCTAAGTGCGAAATGTGTTACTTGTGTACGCCTGACTTGCCTGAAGGCATGAACCTTGAGAAGAACGACCCTTTTCCTCACTGTAATCACCCACTCTCTTTTCCTGCCTTTCAACTGCAAGAGCTAAATTGAGCATATGTGCATGTCTTTATGGGTTGTGATGTGTAACAGCGTACCCTTTCTGAGACACCACATCCAGTGGTGCCAGGGGCAGGGCCTGGTAGGGTGAGGGCCCCGCCTGTCTGCGGACACGTATGTCAAGTGATGCTCTGGTGAGCTCCTCCGAATCTGTGAGCAGTGAGTGCCAATGGGCCAAGCAGGAAGCCTGGGCCCAGCTCTGCAGGACAGGAGCTACCTCTGTAGGATGAGTGTGGGACAAGGCTCAGCCCAACTCCCCAAGAATATTTTCACTGCCGCCTATGAGAAAAATTCTGATAAGAAGTTACAAATGTTAGATAGAACTGTCAGATGTCTAAGACACAGTTGAACATGTAGTTCTAGCCTATTCTTTTTAGTGATGGTAAAGTGCTATTCAAGTATTTAAAGATTTATGATTTCTTCATTATTTATTCTTTTTGTAAGTGTCTGTCTAGAGGAAAGCTTGACATGAGAGCCTTAATGTGTTTGATGTCTGTGTTGGGGCTTCATCATCAGTGAATTGAAGATTAAACTGAAGATATCAGTTAGTGAGGAAGTACAAATACACATAGGTACGTGAGTTTGCAAGTACAGAAGTGAAAGCACTGCATTTGGTTCCAGAATAAAAGCGATAAAGGAAGAAGTCATGTTCCCAACACCAGTTACTGTACAACAGTACAGTACTAACTTGGGGTTACTGTACTACGCATGTTTTCATCTCACAGAAACAGGGTTTTTATAATTTAAAGCAATGGTACAACGCTGTAGAAGGCACTTGACCCATTGAAGAATCAATCCCCCAAACAAGGATGTACCATTACCTTACATTATAACTGGGAAGGAAGAAGGAAGAAGGGAGCAGCTTAAAGGAGTGAGAACAAAACTGAACTTCGAAAATACCACTGCATATCACAAAATGGTGTTTAGTCTTTCCTCACTCTTTGAAGCTGCTAATGAGCCAGGTGTTAGTCTGAGGAAGAGTAAGGAGAAAGCCCTTTCCATCTTTCCACTCTTCTGATGTGTTTTTCTGTGTAGCAGCTTCTGAAAGCCCCTTAGCCCATTAAATACCACAGCTTCTTTATGGGAGTACAAACCACCATTAAATCTATCCCTTTAATCTGATAAAACTGCAGTAAATTCCCCATCACTGTCTTCGTGTTGGGATCTGAAGCAAGGTCTCTTGGATCTAAAAGTCCACTTCAACTAAAGGAGGACTTTTAGTAGTGGAAAATCCTTTTGTCAGGCCTCCAACCACCAGAGGACAAAACCATTGCAAGTTGCAGCTAAATAGCAGGTTAAACAGCATAGTATCAATCTCTGGGCTGTGTCTAGATTCGGGTTTTTGTAAGGTTTTTTTCTGTTGTTGCTGTAGTACTGGCTCAGATGTGGGCAAAGGTGTTTTTACCTCTGTGTTGTCTAGGGTTGCTAATATTGGCTGGATGTATTTCTGGAAGTTTAATCACATGACATAAGCTTTAATTAAATATTAATCTTTAATTCCTGGAGGGTTGGCAACCCCAGGTTGTCTAACCCTGTTCAGAGCAGGTCTAGATGACATGCTGGTGAAGAAAAAAAAACCAAAAAACCATTGGTGAATGGTCTGCACCAACCACTGCTGATGCTAGGAGAGCTGTGTTGATACCACATCAATGGTGGGAAAATTTCACAAAAACTTGATTGTAGGCAAGACCATAAAAGTCTGCCCTAGAAGTGGGGTTTTTAACACATCTTTTACTTGAAAGTTTCAGCAACAGCTCTCTGACACTTCTGGGACTAATGGTACAATATAATGACAACTTCATGGTCCAAATATACACATGCAAATTGCAAGGAAGGACAAGGAGGTTACTGTGGTAGAATCTCTAAATATTAGTAATATCACAAAGGAGTCTGTTAGTTTCTCAGCAGCAATCACTTTATAAAACTCTGTCCTTGAACTGTCATCGTGTGCGTGTGTATTTGTCTTGTCTATTTTAGAATGTAAGCTCCTGGGGGGCAGACAACGTGTATTACTGCTTGGAAAGTCTGTGAATCTGTGGCAATTTATACACATTATTTTCCATAATAATATTGTAGTATACTGCACCATGAGGCATCATGTTACTTCATGACAGTCTCTCAAGCACACTTTGTAATTAGAGGGACTGTTTAGTGCAGTGTTGCAGGAATTATGATTTTTAGATTTATGAGCTAGTTGCAAATATTGCATCTGCATTCAATATTTTCACTCAAGTTGTTTTAGTTTGCAGTAATTAAACTTCACATCTGGGACAGCAGACATTAATGGTTTGTCTTCACAGTATTTGCTTTGAGGATAAAATACTTAATCCAATCCAGTATGTTTTATCTAGCATCCTTTATATACAATACCACAAAATTCTTCACTAAAAAAACCAATCATAAATTAAGGAAGGGTTTAAGGTTAGATTTAATGAGGGAGAAAATGTCTCAGAGGGAGAAGGAACAGAATTCCAGTTGCATGGAACAACACAGTCTGCAATGATATTAAAATTAACAATGAGATTAAGTAGGATAAGAAGAGACAAAGATTGTAGGTCATTAACTGTCCCACAAGGACAGGTGTGATTCTGTGAAATTCTTGAAAGCCAGACTGACAGAATTTATAAAGTTTTTGGTAGGTACTGGGAGAGGTAAGACAAAGCCACATTCTTCACAAACTTGCTAAAATTGTAGTGGAATGTAATGGGGTAACAGTGAGTGAAAAAGTGTCAAATTTTGTATTGTATCAGAGGGGTAGCCTTGTTAGTCTGAATCTGTAGAAAGCAACAGAGGGTCCTGTGGCACCTTTAAGACTAACAGAAGTATTGGAGCGTAAGCTTTCGTGGGTGAATGCCCACTTCATCAGACGCAAGTAATGGAAATTTCCAGAGGCAGGTATAAATCAGTATGGAGATAACGAGGTTAGTTCAGTCAGGGAGGGTGAGGTGCTGTGCTAGCAGTTGAGGTGTGAACACCAAGTGAGGAGAAACTGCTTCTGTAGTTGGATAGCCATTCAGTCTTTGTTTAATCCTGATCTGATGGTGTCAAATTTGCAAATGAACTGGAGCTCAGCAGTTTCTCTTTGGAGTCTGGTCCTGAAGTTTTTTTTGCTGTAAGATGGCTACCTTTACATCTGCTATTGTGTGGCCAGGGAGGTTGAAGTGTTCTCCTACAGGTTTTTATATATTGCCATTCCTGATATCTGACTTGTGTCCATTTATCTTCTTGCGTAGTGAGTGTCCAGTTTGGCCAATGTACATAGCAGAGGGGCATTGCTGGCACATGATGGCATATATAACATTGGTGGACGTGCAGGTGAATGAGCCGGTGATCTTGTAGCTTATCAGGTTAGGTTCTGTGATGGTGTTGCTGGTGTAGATATGTGGGCAGAGTTGGCATCGAGGTTTGTTACATGGGTTGGTTCCTGAGTTAGAGTTGTTATGGTACGGTGCATGGTTGCTGGTGAGAATATGCTTAAGGTTGACGGGTTGTCTGTGGGCGAGGACTGGCCTGCCTCCCAAGGTCTGTGAAAGTGAGGGATCATTGTCCAGGATGGGTTGTAGATCACTGATGATGCGTTGGAGAGATTTAAGCTGAGGACTGTAGGTGATGGCCAGTGGAGATCTGTTGGTTTCTTTTTTGGGCCTGTCTTGTAGCAGGAGGCTTCTGGGTACACGTCTGGCTCTGTTGATTTGTTTCTTTATTTCCTATCTGCCACATGGGGCCACAACAGGGGTACCCCTAACTCACCCAGCAATATCGTCAATTTATCCAGCTCCACACTCAACCCAGCAGAAGAGTCTGTCCTATCTCGGGGACTCTCTTTTTGCCCCAGCATCCCCACGAACATGACACAGTTCTGCGATGATCTGGAAGCCTACTTTCGCCGCCTCTGACTCAAAGAATACTTTCAAGATAACACTGAACAGCGCACTGATACACAGATACCCTCCTTTATTTACAATATCACAAACTTCTTGACCTTAAGATTGTGGTCAGGTTTTATATAACAAGCAAGATTTTTCCCTAGCCTTTATAGCTGATGTTTTCCTACTAATGTGTATTGTTAGAGTTAGGGCGACCACATAGCAACTGTGAAAAATTGGGACACTTTTTTTAGGGGTAGGGAGAGAGGAGAGAGTTGCATATGTAAGAAAAAGCCCCTAATATTGGGATGGTCCCTATATATTGGGACGTCTGGTCACCCTAGTCAGGGCCGGCTCCAGCATTTCTGCCGCCCCAAGCAAAAAAAAAAAAAAGCCGCCGTCCGCGCCCGGCGGCGGCAATGGGGGGAAAAAAAAAAGCCGCGATCGGCGGCGGCAGTTCAGCGGCAGGTCCTTCGCTCCCAGAGGGAGTGAGGGACCTGCCGCCCCCGAATTGCCGCAGGTGCCGCCCCTCTCCCTTGGCCGCCCCAAGCACCTGCTTGTTAAGCTGGTGCCTGGAGCCGGCCCTGACCCTAGTTAGATCTCATCCATTAATCCACATGTAGTCACTGCAGACAGAAATGATGACGCTGAAGAGAAGTTGTACAGAAGATCCATGTTAGCTGTCTTTTTGGGGCCAACTCTCCCATCTCTCTGTCAAACCTGATCATTCAAAGATAGGCCTTCACTGTCTACCTGGGCTCTGACAATCAGAGAATTCTTCTTCTTATTGTTTATTTGTATTACCGTAGCACCTAGGAGCCCTAGTCGTGCACCAGGGCCCTCCTGTGCTACATGCTGTACAAGCACAGAACAACAAGACAGTCCCTGCCTCAAAGAGCTGACAATCTAAATATAAGGCAGGAGACAACCAAGAGATACAGACAGACAAGGAAATAATGAGTCCCTATTGGTCAGTGTAGTAGGCTGTGGTCTCAGCATTCCAACAGCCTAACCATTGCCACGTTTTTTGTAGGTGTCATGGAAAAGGAGGGTTTTAAGAAGGGATCTGAAGGAAGATAATGAGTTAATTTTGTGGATGTTTACCACAACCATAATATTTGGTTTTAGGCCATTGTAACAGGAAAAAAATACTGTTCTGAAAAGTCATGCCTGGCTGAAAGAAGAAATTGCATCTAAATACACCCCTACCCCGATATAACGCGACCCGATATAACACGAATTCGGATATAATGCGGTAAAGCAGTGCTCCGGGGGCGTGGGGCTGCACACTCCAGCGGATCAAAGCAAGTTCGCTATAACGCGGTTTTACCTATAACGCGGTAAGATTTTTTGGCTCCTGAGGACAGCGTTATATCAGGGTAGAGGTGTATGTGAGTTTTTCCTTCCAAAAATGGGGTCCTCTCTAGCCATTGATATAGGGTTTATTTCGTCTGTTAATATTCCCGACTAAGAACAATTTTCATGCATTAAGGAACTTTACATCTGTGGAAAACAATACATCATTGTAAAGAATTGTCAGATCTACTGTACATAAAAAGGTGTAATATGAGATCTTGAACCAGTCGGATTCCTTTTCAGCTTCAATTTTTAAAAGATTGTTTTATTTTTAAAGAACGTATTTGTAGGAAGGTAAAGTTTACCTTTGACAGAGGAGAGGAATGAGGAGTACATAGGACAGCTAGAATCTGAGGCAGGTGCATTATACCACCAGAATGTTTCTTCTATCTATCTTCATTTCACACACTGTGGCAAATTGAAGCTGGGCAAAATGCACTGTTGTAAACCTGGGGGGAGTGGGAGCCTGGATTCACCAAAGATGGTACAAGGAATTGTAAATTATGCTTCCTGCACCAGCACTGCCCTGTCAGCTAAAGGAGAGATTTACCCCGCAGAGGGCAGACAGTCTTACCTCTGGCGCCCGCTGCTCAGGGATTTGTAGGAAGCTTTTAAAGCTTGGGGGATCTGTCTCACTTTGATGAAATTTTCTTTGGCAAAACTCACTGTAAGCTTAGGGTGAAACCTGACCTCACTGAAATCATTGACGCCGATGATTAATTGATAGTGTTTTTGATCCCTAGATCTCAAAAACAAAGGTGGTTGATTATCATTATCCCCGTTTTACAGATGGAGAAGTTTTGCTGGCCAATGTAGTGGGAGAGCCCAGGAAGCAAAGGTGGCCTTACATCACCTTAGGTGCTATCCTGACCCCAGTAAAGTCAATGGAAATTTTGCCACTGATTTCAGTAGGTCCAGAATTTCACCCCTTGACTCCTCCTTTCTTTAATCCTTGGTGCAGCCAGGCATCAGACCAATCCTTGGCATGAGCCTGCACAAACTTATATCCACCTCCCTAAGGCTTAAGGAGCAGTTCTGGTATCTAGGGATTGTCAGGGTATGGGGTGCCTCATCCATGCCCACTTTCCCCCCCACATGCCTCTTACAGGGTGTGGGGTATATAGGTGGCGGGTGTCCAGAGAACCCAAGAAGAATTCTCCATATGGTTAAACAATAACTTTATTTTAGTTTGCCAAGGCCAATATTTTGAATATTTGTTATAAATCAAAACATGTTTGGGAAATGATTCTTTAAAAAAAAATCTCTGCCTTATTTATGACTTTGATTTTTCATCTGCAGTACCGTATATTGCTTTTGGAGATGTAAATGTTATCAGGTAAACCAGTTTGCCATTAATAGTGCTGCAGAGATCAAGAAAACACAGCAATGTTAGTGAGATATGGTGGAAAAAAGTTTCATTATTCTTCCTTAAGTTAAAAACAAATGCTGTGGCAGACAAACAAATCACATCTCCTAGCTGAGTTTGGCCATGACAACTGTACGCCTCTATCAGACTATCCGGTGCATTCTCAGTGGAGTTAGCATTTTGGGACATTTTATTCAATGCATTCAGTGTAGTTACCGCAGATGTTTCATTGTATCAAGGAAGTAGAAAAATGACAGGAAAATAAGACATCATTAGCTATGTTCTCAAGTTTTTGGTACACTGAAGTATATTCTGCTTCAATATTCTTTTTTCCCTTTGACATTTGCAGTAAAGTATCATTTTTTGGTAATGGCTGAATCATGTTATGGTTTGTCAAAGAGACTGTACAAAATGCTAAATAATGCATGCCTAATTTAACATTCTAATATAAGTTTGCTGCACTGATTGCACTTCAAGTATTTAAAGAGAAAGTATTCCTACCTGTGCTATTAATAAACTTAAATTAAGATGCAAACAATGTTTAAATTAATTACATTTGCACCGTTTATGCTGTGTATTTTTTGCATTTTGCTAAGATTCAACAATAAAAATAGATTTTAAAGTAATGCTAAGTATCCTCTAGCAGCTTTTTAAACCATAGTTCTCAAGCACTTTGCAAAGGTAGATAAATATCATTATCCCTCTTCTACAGCAGGAGAAACTGAGGCACAGAGACGTGATTTGGCTATGGTCACACAGCAAGTTAATGGCAGATTCCTAGTCCTAACAATTTTAATTAGTCAATTTCATTTTTGTTTAGTTTATAGTTAGTTATTGCTTCTGGGTATCATGCATTGCAGTGTTTGGGTTACAAACACTGCAGGACAATGTGAAGTGATTTATGGTCCAGAAGGTTTGTGTGAGGTGTAATTTTGCTGTCTTGGTGGCAGTGCCATAAGTTTGTAGAAACAGTTTGTGTCTGAGCTTGTACCAGACTCTGTTCTCTGCTACCAGTGCTGAAGTTTTCTTCCTTCCTGCTTTTTCAGTTACAGGTCCTTGTCTGAGAACCACGGTGGTCTGTGGTCCAGGAGAAGGTGCTTGGGTGCAAGCGTGTCTATAGCTATATTCAAAGACTAGTTGTAGCTCCTCACTTATTCTTCTCTTCTTTGGACTCTTGGGTAGTTTTCTATTATTAAGTTTTGGAATTTGGCAGGGTCCAAGATTTTTTGGAGTAGTAATAAAGATCAGGTATCAGTGATGATATTATTAGATCTATCATTTGTTAATCATGAGATGTTGCTGACTCACCTGTGGACATTAGCAGAAATACCCGAGGCTGCTCTTTGATGGTTTTGTTCTTTTCTCGCTGGTAATCTCAAATGCCACGCTTAACTCCAATAAATACAGCAAGTTGTTATTTGGGTTTTTTTTCAAAGATGGACTGGACTAGGTCATGGGGAAAATATGATTCAGTGGATTTTATTTTATTTCTTCCTAACTCGAGTTCATGTTCCCAACCTTGAAATCTGAGGGTGTAAGTTATGACCCCGCCATCATTCCTTTATTTGATTCTTCTTTTGTATTGCAGAGTTTCCAAATCCTTATTCATTCATAAATTGAGCTAAGCTAATAATTGATTCTTTAGTTCAATGGCTGAACTGAAAAATCTGCAAAAAAGAATCTGGTTAGTTTAAAACAAAAACTGTTTTATGTATGTATGTGTGTTTGTATTTACTGGTTTCTCTCTACAAAACAAAAAATTTAGGCCATATCAAACATGCTTTTGATCCTACTCCAAAAATACATTGTGTAGAAAATAAGGGGTAAAATGCCCAGAACTTATATTGGATAGATTTATTTTTTAAAAGAAGAAAGTGTGTATAACTTGACCCAACTCTTTTGGCAAATGTTTTTGTCTTATTAATGGGAGAAAAATATACAAACCCAATTTCATTTTATTAATTTACCTTTGCAAAGGCTTGTTGTAAGATATAACCATAATTAAAGAGGTTGAAGTTGCAATGTTTTCCACCTCTATGGAAGTGACTTAAATAGTACTTGATTAGTGGGCCTGTGTGACTAGATCACCTTCCCTCCTTTAACTTCTGGTCACGTGCTTGCCTCCATTTCCCTACTCTGGTTGACTTGCTGTCTCCCTTGGTAGTCCTTCAGCTCTCAGCACTATTGTCTCACTGAGGTGAGTTAGCCCTTTGGAAGAGTCTACCCCATCTGGAATTAACAAACAGACGTCCAACACAACAAAACAGACATCCATCAACCTTGCACTGGGTCTGCAACCTTACTCCAGGCTCAATAGCCCTTCTGCCCCACATCTAAGGGGGTTTCTCACCACCTTCCTTAGTAACGTTGTAGGGAATCTAGACCCTCCCTCTACTCTGGGTCCAAGGCCAGGCACTCTGTGGTAAGTGGAGAAGGTCCAGCGACTTTGATTCCTTGCTACACTTTCCTGGACCTTTCTTTCCCACAGACTTTCCTGAGCCTCCTAGTGCTCCTACCACCCCTCTGACTTATTGTAGGAGACCCTTTCTGCTCCCTGCCCTTAGGGTAGGTAGGTCTTTTTCTCTCTCTACCCTAGTCTGCTGGCCAAAGGAGCTGAGCTGGTACAGAGGAAGGAGATTAGTAATTTGGTGATAGTATAGGCCAGCAGCAAATTACTAGCTTCTGTGGAGCGATCAGGGAGGCAATTGTGTCTCCCTGAGTCAGCAGCATGCTGTCCCTTCTGTGAACCATGTCCTTGTGGTACAATCCAGCCCTTAATCTTTTACAGGACTCCCCCCAGATTCATCCCTGATATAACTTCAGACGATTGAGTCATTTACCGGTAACTACCTGTCCTTACAAAACAAAGGATTTTCCTGCCACTTAGAGATGGTTGCTGGGTCTCACTTTTTTTTTTTCCTTATCCTTCTTCCATCATTTTCAGTCCTGGTGGCTTTCCCAATTTTGTCTCTGTGTTTTTCTGAGGTTTGCTTCCCATTTTTTTATTCTAATTTTTCTTTCTCCTTTTTTTCTCATTCTCTTCATGCTTTTCTCCCATTTCACTCCTCTTCTCTCTCTCTTTCTCCCGGTACCTTCTCCACTTCCTTCATTCTGCTTCAGGATTTTCTGTCCTCTTTCCTTTTCCCTTATTACTTTGACACCTTCTCATCTCTTGTGCTTTTACACCACTTTTTACCAGAGGAATCCATTGATACCTGAGACATATCTGTGTGTTCCTGTAAAGCAGAGAAGCTAAAATAAGATCTGGCCACACTCTGCTCCCTGAACTGCAGAGCCCCTCCTCAGTGGGAATAATCTTCTTCTCCATTCCCATTTTTCATCCTGTCTCATGTGGGTTAATGAGAGAAAGGAGCTGAGGGAAGAGACAGCCCTTGGAACTCAGAAACCCCCTTTGTTTATTTCTTTACAACCAGTGCTGTGGGCTGAATGGCAGAGACAGTCACGTGTAGCTGGAGCCTCTGTTTCCCCTGAACCAATCTGGCACCCTCTTAGGGGACCCAGCACCTAAGCCTAGAACCATCACAATAGTAAGAGTTGGTGCCTAACTCCCTTGTGGCTTGGCTTTTGAACTGTTATGATGATCATTAAGCCCTTTGTTACATTTTAAAAGCCCTAAAGAGTAAATAACTGTTTATACATCTTCACATTTCATGTAATTTGTTTTAAAGAGCTCAACATTAAAGTTCTTCTTTGGGATGCCAGTATGTGGTTTCCATACTTCACTAGGAATCTTCCACAGACATCCAGGGGCAGAGCTTGGCCCTAAGCGTTGTTCCTTACGTTGTCCATCCTTTTAGTTTTAATCAATTAATCATTTTTAAGCTCATTTTTTTCTTCTTACTTTTTATTATTATTTGTGTCATTTACATTTTATTTTTCAGACACCACTCATTGAACCTCACATCCCACTTCGTCCTGCTAAAACTATTACACAGGTAATGGGGACATAGATGTGCCGGGGAGCTAGGCTGCTGTGCAAATTGAAATAACTGATGGTAGCAGTTTTCCAGTATGGGGGCATGATATTCAGCTAATACCGTGGTGATGCTTTGCTTTGGGCCTTTGAGTATCTTAGACTTAGAGTCCTCACTATTTTAGTGTTCTTCACAGTTGACCATTTGTGCAGAGGCTTTTATTTTATGGGGGTTTGGATGATATTTTTTCTTTCAGCAAGCTGTATAGTCAGATATTAAAAATGTTTAACATCTGTTCATTTTGTTCCCTTTATTCTTCATCTTCACCAAGGTGCCATCAGAAAAGATCCTCAGAGCTGGAAAGATTTTACGCAATGCAATTCTTTCCCGAGCACCTCATATGATAAGAGATCGTAAATATCATCTGAAGACTTACAGGTGTGTGTGAGCTGATTGTGTAAAGGGCTTGGAACTTTTACATCTACCATCCTCTGACTTGTGATTTATACCTTACCATGCCTGCGGGTCTCAAAAGGTCTGAAATTATTCTGGGATGATATTTGTTTCTGGTTGTTATACAGTGTTTAATGTTCTTGGTAAATCCTTTCTAGGTAATTTGACTGGAAATTGATTGTGAACAAAGCATACATATAAAACCCCTATAAAAGTTAATATTACGGTTAGCTGGAATATTTTACACATCAGGGTGAAAATATAGATCCAGGTCTTTTGGTGTATCACTAAATAATGAATGAAAATCTCATTAAAAGACTGTGCTACTGTATTGATCCCAAAAGAGCTGCACCCATTTTGCTCAATGTGGAGTTCTGAAAGTTCACATAGTGAAATGCGGTTTTCACATCATATAAATTCTCAGGTCTATTTGAAATTAAACTTTTCAGTTTACAGTCAGTCTTTCTGATCTTCCTTTTGGTGGCAGCACTGCCTTGCTGAAAGGGGACTTTTGTGACACTGGCAAGATAGGCGTTGAAAGTCCAGAACTATAAATGATTCTTCATCATATTGTTTTGCTGGATTAAGAAACATTTCAGTAGCTTTACTGCTTAATATTTAATCCAGATGATTCATATGTGATTCTGAGTATACAGAAAGCGGTTTACAATCTCTAAGTACTTCCACTCTTGATAGTTAATCAATGTATCACTGATCTACTTTTTCAGAGAGATACTTTTCCATTAGATTTCAGTCTAAAATTGACTGACATTAATTTGATGTATTATAAACCAGTGAGAAATTTGGAACACTTGTGTTTATTGGGATGATTGTAGCAATAAGAGTTTCTGAGGTTATAGTTCCTTATTTCAGAATACTTATGGGAGAGATACCCTGGCAGCATGCACAGTGCATGCAGGTCGGTGCTGTGGAAGCTCCTCCATACAGCTCTGCCAATTTACCTTAAGCAAAAAACACTTGCTATTCTGTTCTTCGGCCTCTTGAATAAAGACTACCAGTGCTATAGAACTGTGTCAAACTGGGTGCTGTTTATGTCATGGGGGCAAATCTCTAAGATGAGAAATATTTTTTTCTTGTGATCGAATTGGGATACAACAGGGGTTGGCAACCTTTCAGAAGTGGTGTGCCGAGTCTTCATTTATTCACTCTAATTTAAAGTTTTGCGTGCCAGTAATACATTTAAACGTTTTTAGAAGGTCTCTCTCTATAAGTCTATAATATATCACCAAACTAGTGTCGTATGTAAAGTAAACAAGGTTTTTAAAATGTTTAAGAAGCTTCATTTAAAATTAAATTAAAATGCTGATCTTATCAGTTTAATGCAGTGGTTCTTAACCTGGATGCACACACTCCCTGGGGGTGCAAGATGCCCTTTCTGGGGGTGCGAAACACGCGAGATTTTTTTGGAAGGTAAATCATCAAAACACAAATTAAGCACAGGCACATAAGTACAACTACTTTGTTTCATCAAATCTATGGATTTATTAACATTATACATTTTTTAACGATTACTGTAATATACAAAGTTTTTAAGTTTTCAAGTTGTTAAGCTAATTGTAGTGTAATTTTTGATAAGGGGTGTGAGAACATATTTTGAGAACTCCAGACTGTCAGCGGGCTGAGCGGGGCCAGGTGTAGTGTATTAAATTGCTCCCCATAGGAATGTGCTACGTACGGTGTACTACTTACGGCTGCCAGTCCTGGGGGTGGGGGGTCCCGGGAGGGGGCGGTCAGGAGCCAAGGAACGGGGGGGGGGGGGTGGGTGGGGGGGGGGTTCTGAAGAGGGCAGTCAGGGGGCAGGGGGTCCCCGGGGGGTTGGATGGGTCAGGGGTTATGAGGGGGGGCAGTCAGGGGGCAGGAAGTGGGAGGGGCGGATAGGGGGCGGGCTGTTTGGGGAGGCACAGCCTTCCCTACCCAGGTGTAGTGTATTACATTTCTCCCCGTAGGAATGTGCTACTTACGATGTATTACTTATGGCTGCCAGTCCTGGTGCTCCGCAAGTAGCACATTCCTACGGGGAGAAATGTAATACATTACGCCCGCAGACAGAACCCCAGACCGCCGGCTCCTGCCAGCCGGGGTCCCAGCCGCCGGCCCTGCTCAGCCTGCTGCCGGCCTGGGGTTCTGTTCACCCAGGCCGGCAGCGGGCTGAGCGTGGGCGGCGGTCGAGACACCAGCTGGCAGCAGTGTGCCAGTAAAAATCGACTCACGTGCCGCCTTTGGCACATGTGCCGCAGGTTGCCAACCCCTGGGATACACCTATAGCAAGTCTTCAAAAACAAGTCTAACCTAAATACGAGTATTTCAGAAGCCCCTATCACCTTCATATTTAGAGGCTGTACATGAATTGTAGAATAGTGATATTTGTCCAGATGGACCAGACAGTCGCTGTTTTGTAAGTGGTTATTTATGGGCTTTTCTAGCTTTGATCATGCTGCTGGGGTTTCTTCTGCTCTGATGCTTTATCTGTTGTTATGACGAAGAGTAGGCCTTTACTTCTGAACTTGGTCAGAACCAGGGTCTTTCTGATTTCCTTTGGGGGGTTATTCCAGAGCCTCAGGACTGCTGTTGAGAAGGGTTTTCCTCCAGCATAAGACCTTATACGTGGGATGTGTCAGTCGTGATCTGTTAGATAATTACATCTAGCATGGGGGGTCCTAGAGAAGAGTGTAAGCAAAATTCCTCAAAAGGCTTTGTAGCTCAATTCCAGAAAATCCAATAGTGATCAGGGAACTAATGCAGATTGTGGAGCTCCATTATAATAATCTCTCTTCAGCTCCTCCTGTGTGGGCTCCATTGGTTAGCAAAGTGCTTGAGGCCTAATGTATCTGTCTTCACCCAGGGCCCTGCAAAATGTAAGACTGGCCCCATCCAAAGGACAAATGTACTTTATCAGCCAACTGCCTCATATTAAACTTGTTACATTTGATATCTACTGGAGTAAAGTGTATTCCCCCTCCCCTTTTTTTTTAATGCCTGATAATTTGTAGAAAGCTTTCGTAGTCACTGTGCACATGGAGTTTGGAACTCTGTTCTGGGTAGGCCTTGAAATTCTGAGTTAGTTTGTTTCTTAGGAAAATTATAGACAGATATGGCTACAGTGTAAGATAAATCTGTGAAATTTACTGGTAAAAGAAATGTAGTAAGTGTAAAAAGAATTGAACATTTATGTGAATAAGAATAGTATCTAAAGTTACATTAGCTAGGCTAAAAATTGTTATTGCTGTTGTTAATTAGATAGTACCTCAAATATGTATGGCTCTTCAATTTCCCCACTTGTAAAATGGGGATCATAATACTGACTGCCTTTGTAAAGTGCTTGGAGATCTACGGATGAAAAGCGCTGTATAAGTTAGGTGGTGTTATTATTTATTACTTACAGAAATAAAAAAGATATAGTCCTTTACCAATACAGCAGTTATTATGCTTTAAGGTAAAAGTCGATCATCAACTAGTGTCATCCCAGCATAGTATTGCAAATGTAGGTGCTTTATGTGTAGTATACTTAAGGCTTCCTTTGAAGTATGAGGCATAAGATACCGCACTAGGTGATCTAGTATGGCACAGGGTAGCTCTTATGTTCTTAGATTTCCATTTTCCAGAAGGTTTGGATTGTTTTGCTTAAATAATTCTCTCAAAACTAAGCATTTTTGACAGGTCTTTCAAACAGGTATAAATAGATGATAGTGAATGCTTCAGCATTGTTTTTTCTATAATGGGGTCTGACTAGTCCCGCTGATGCAAGTTGCTGATACTGCTACTCTTGACAGATGCTTTAAGCAATCTCCTTTTACTGACCTGTTTTAATATGATTTTTTGACCCTCAGGCAATGTTGTGTAGGAACAGAACTGGTGGACTGGATGATGCAACAAAGTCCTTGTGTTCATTCACGAACACAGGCTGTCGGCATGTGGCAAGTATTGCTGGAGGAAGGTGTTCTTAACCATGGTAAGATAAACATCGTCAGATGCCAGCTAACATGTTGGAAATGCCTCCCATCAAAGTCTTTATGGGTCTCCTTCATGAAAAAAGAATGATGATCCCATTAGAAACACAGCAGACTGTGTCTTAATTCATCCGGGTAAATGCAGCAGTATTGACTTTGTAACTCAGGAGAATGTTAAAAAAGTAAATGAAATTGCAATCTAATGGTGGCAGGAATTCTAATTATGTTTATTATTGTGTATTCAGGATTCACGGTTAATGTGATTATATAGTCATCTTTGTATATATTGAAAAAAAAAACCATGAAATGTGCTGGCACAATGACATAAAAGTAATGGATTTTGAATAGAGGTGGGCCTGAGCTACAACATTTGGACTTGGATCCAGATGTTTCCAAGTGTTTGGATCCATGGCTTTGGGTTGGCCTGTTATAAGGACCACTTAAAAAATTCAGATCTGGATCTCAAACATCCTAATGTTCAGATCTAGATTTTGGTTTGGGTTTATCTCTGTTTTCCCCCCTGACTTTACATATACCATTGGTATGTTATCTACGGAAATAGATTTTTATACAACACCCCTCCCTTCCCCTTCTTTAACATCACAAACACTTTCAGATCAGGTTCAGTGGCCGAGGTTTTGTGTGTGCAAATCACTGAACTTCCAAACTGCACCTCCATCTACTTCCTGTGTCCCTTGCACCCCAGAGAGGATTCATCCCTGTAGGAGGGCAGAGTGTTTTCTCCACTGCCCTTCCCTGAGGGGAATTACAGCTCTGACATCTGACAAGGGCTACACAGAACCTGCAGTGTTTGCTGCCTGGATGCCTTGAATCAGCCCACCACCTGGCCACCCTGGCCATGCCCCCTGTTAAGTCAGCATTTCCCACATTTGGAGTGGAACTGCCTGCTTGCTTGGATGGGAGATTGTGGGTGGGTGTTTTGCCCTGTTGTAATCTTATCGTGACAGACATTCTGCTCTCAAAGGCCTTCCACTAGAGTCTGTGCCAGTGAATTTGGCCCTGCCAATATACACAGTAACCTCCGGGGACCCTTGTGGTCGTTAGAGTAGCTTAGAAGGAGTTTAGATACTTCTCAATATATTACCTTTAGGCTGTGGCCACACTGACTGGGTAAGGAAATCATACTAGAGGGTCTTGTTGAAACAGGGGGAGGGATAGCTCAGTGGTTTGAGCATTGGCCTGCTAAACCCAGGGTTGTGAGTTCAGTCCTTAAGGGGGCCATTTAGGGATCTGGGGCAAAATCACTTGGTCCTCCTAGTGAAGGCAGGGGGCTGGACTCAAAGACCTTTCAAGGTCCCTTCCAGTTCTATGAGATAGGTATAGCTCCATATATTTAAAAAAAAAAAACAGCTTTGTTTAAATAGAGTTGTTGTTAATACAATTATTGGTCCAGTGTGGACAGTTTCACTTGAATGAATTGCTTTGGGAAAAAAATGTGTGTGAGAAAGCTACAAGTATAGAAAGCATTTGTAGTGCAAAATTAAAGAAAAGTTCCTAGACCTGCAGTTTTGTACAAACTATTAACGTATATCAGCAAGAAGAAGGCAATTCACTCTCTTGGTATTTCTCTGCCATTTTCTCTTGCTTGTTAAACTGTTATGTCTCTGCCACACACCACATAATATACCATTTCTGTGAAGGTTCCTTTTTAATGAGGAAAGTTTAATATTGATACCTGATGTCAATGACGTTGCTTTCAGTGGATCAAGAACACCATTTCCAAGACAAATACTTGTTTTATCGATTTTTGGATGATGAGCATGAAGATGCCCCAATGCCAACTGAGGAAGAGAAGAAGGAATGTGATGAGGAGCTGCAGGATACTATGCTTCTGCTGTCTCAGATTGGTCCAGATGCCCATATGAGGATGATTCTCAGAAAACCGTAAGCAGATTAATAGGTTAATATTTTAGATCAGTCTCAACACCCCTGAACTTTGCAACACAGTGGGATCAAAATTTTAGCCCAAAGCTATAGCCAATTTTTGTTGCTCATGCCTCTGGCCTCTGAAAAAATCTTTATATTCTGCAAGCCTTTTTCTCCATATAACAAGAGAAACTATGAGGCAGCTATAGCATATTGATAGGCTTCCTTTTCACTGATTACTCCATTTCAGCATCAGTCCATTGAAGCTGTACAAAATGTAAAAGTGTCTTATAAAATCCATCCAGTTTCAGCCCTTATCACTGTTTATAAGCTGGGCTGCAAATTCAAGATGAGCAGCAAGGTCTGACCTCTGTGGGAAGTACAGCATGTTGAACTTTTATTTCTGCTGCCACTCTTCACAGAAATAAGAAAATATGCAATTTCAGAATACCGCTACATTTAACACTCTCAGACCTGGCATGCCACTCAGCCAGCTGTCAACCATTAAAAATTAATGGAATGTTAAAATATCAACACAGCAGATAGCTTCTTACCTGTAATGTTCAGTAGCAGTCGTTCGGCCAAATTCATCTGCGGTAGAACTTCGCTGCCTTCACTAGAGTTATATCAGGGATTAATTCGGCTCATTGCTTTTACTAGCAAAATATGAAACTTTCCATGACTATGGTTTATTGATATGCTTTTTATTGTTATAAAATCAATATATATTTTTAAAAATTCTGAACCTGTGTCACATAAAGAGGTCTGTATTTTTCAGATGGAAACTAACGCCTTCATACCCACTAGGTTAAACTTCTGTCTCAAAACCATTGGTTCAGTCCATATTTTTATGAATATACTTCAGGTACAGTGAAACGCGCACTAAGGCCCTCCTCCAGTAGTCAACTCTATGTCTTAAATGCTCAATTTATAGTGACTGCAAAGCTTCCAATACAAAGTTTATTCAACCTTTATTTAAAGACCCCTTTATGAGGCACATGAATTTTGGTGACTGCTTAAGACAGGTTTAATTGGCTTTTAAATGCACTGAGAATAATTCTTTCAAGTGAACTTCTGATTTCATAAAGGTCAGTTCAAGAAGGATATGCACACAGGGCCTGATCCTGCTTCCTTTGAGGTCATTGGCAAAATTCTTTTTGCATTTGCGGGAACTGGGCTGGGCCTATAATGTAACATGAAAGTTTTCCTACTAAAATTGTTTGAATACAATAGAACTATTTGACAAAAGAGTCCTCTTGTTCATTGGTGGTGAGTTATATGGGCCCGTGGTGCCCATGATCCGTCAATATTCAGAGCACACGGGGCGGCTCCACCAATGTTCAGGGCGGGGCCTCTCCCACGGGCCCCATGCGCCTGCCCCGGAGCGTCCCTGCACCCTGGGCAGCGGCTGGCTGCCACTCCCAGTGCTGCGCTCCCTTGCCAGGCACTGGCTGGCTCCTTTCACATTGCACCCACCAGTGCTGCTCCACCGCTCCAGCTACAAGGGAGCAGAGCAGGCTGAGGCAGCTGCTACTGTCTGCAGAGGGAGAAACCTCGAGCTAGTGACCTCTAGCATTAACAAAAATGGTCTTGTAGATGATTTCTAGTATGGCAGTACTTTAAAATGGACAGCTTCCATTTTTGTTAATGCTAGAGGTCACTACTGCGCTGAAAATCAAAGGAGCTTTCCCTGTGTCACACACTAAAGGAAAGCCAAGCCATGAGCCCGATGCTTCTGCAAACCTATCTAGGGTCAGTGAAACTCAGCATTTTTCACTCATGGAGTTTTCCTACCTGTCTTCTATTGAGATGGAGAACAGAACTCCTCAAACCCATGAGTAGATGGGAGTTGACCCATCAAACTCAGGGACTACCTGAGAACGGTGGAGACCAGAACCATCTCTGCTATTGACCCATACTTTTGCACCGCTTCCTAGCCCTTCACCATCCGATGGTTGCATGGCTTCTGTAGAAGTGTTCCCATGGACTACGATGCTTACGATGCCCACCAAATCCTTTTGCATATGGTGGCTTTCACTGGACTCAGCACAACCAATATCAGTTAATACTGACAAGATCAGTGATAATTATCACCCTAACTCCTTCCAGAGAATTGAGAGGAGGGTGGGGGAATGTTGCTGAGAATAGCGTCTGTTCCCCCTCCATATGTCCTCTCCTCACCTCCACCGGCTGGATCCTCATGGAAAATCCTCTAAGGATATTCCATGAGGTGTTGGGAACAGAGAGAACATATTTCATATTTTCAGCCTATGGTATCATATTAACGACTGTTATAAAGCTCACTTTTCGTACATTACATTACTGGAAGTTGGGCATCCTGTCTGTGCTAAGATGTATCAATGCCTTTGAAACCTCAGTGAATCCTCAAAGGCCTAGCAGTTTTGATTAGACACCACTACATCTGCCAGGAGTGCAAGGATGTGTCAGGGCCTCAGGGACATTGGCTCTGTGTCAACCTGAGCAGGACCCCCAATTTTCAAACCAACACAGCTGCTTTTATAATAGTCACCATTTCCGGAGAGGTTGCAAAGCTCAGATAATTACCATGAAACAAATAAGACAATATTCTTTGATGAGAAGATTACTTTGAGAATTTGATTGTAATAATGAAGCTGTTGCTTTGAAAGGTACTTTCTATTGTTCGCAATCTGAAACTCTCCAGTAAAAAGTGTCGCTTGTTTTGACAGCCGACTTAAAAAATTCTCTGTTTATTACATTAACTGCAGCATTTTAACTGTCAAACTATGAAAGAATGTTCTATAGTTTAAAAAACAGAATAGAGCTTCAGGGAAATTTTTGACAGGCTCTTGTTGCTATTGGTATTTGAAAAAAACACACATACATTGTGAATCTGAAATTAGCTTTTTGTGAAGCTGCAACCATAGCTCCCTGCTATCTCACAGTGCCTGCTATCACAGGTGAAGACCTGTAGTCGGTTCTTGGGAAAATATTTTAGGTCTAACACAGCTCTAACTTGCAAGCTCTTCAATCCTTCAGTATGAGAATGACATCCTGAAACTGTTTTTTTTTTTTCCTTTCTATTTTTTAGTTTGTGTTTAATATGTTTAGCTGTAGCATGAATGATGGTAGGACCTAATTAAACATGGCAATATAGTATAAAGCCAAACACTAATGACAGAAGTCTGTCTATAAGGTGAAAATATGCCTTAGATTTAGTATTTAACTTAGGAGGTGATACTGTAATATATATTCTCTTTTGTACAGTGTTATACTCCAATTTGCAGTATGTTAGCAGCATGACTCTTCAAACAATAAATCTATGCTACAGATTTCTTCTTCATATTCATAAGTACATGAGTACACATGTGATCACTAATAAACTTTCTGTGTCCTGGGGACTTTACAGTGTCTCACGCTTTTAAAAATATGGTGGGTCTGCATCATGTTATAGAAAGGAAAATAAAAGTATACTGTACAAGGAAAATAGAAGAGGACACAATATATAGCAAAGTAAATGTTGCTGTTATTGCTAACAACCATTTGTATAGCGCCATGAATGTACTCTCTTACCCTGAGAAAATTTAATTCTAATGCCAAATTCAGTTTTAAGTGGACACAACTATAGTGATTTTTTCCCTCAAAGGCCATATTCTGATTCTATATAAGCCAATGGGATTTTTCACCATTAACTTCTATGAAATCAATCAAGAATTAGCACTGAGATAAAATTCAGATGTCTTTCTGCATTTCCTCTTACTGAGGTTTGCATGATAATACAAGATAAATATGTGATAAAATGGAATTTAAGGGAATTGTCCAGGAGCCCTGAATCAAGAAGACAGATTTAGATGGCCTTCTTCCATAATATGGTGAGAGAACACAGACACACACCCACATATATATTAGTGACAGCTAAAAGTAGCCCATTGTTCTGCTTTCACTGTGAGGTCATAGCATGGAAAGATACGATATTTAGAATCATTAGGGAAAAGATATGAACCTTTATGAAATCTGTGTTCAGTTTAGCTGCCATTGTAATGTGTTTATATGTTTATGTATGTGTAAAATAAAGTTAAAAACAACAAGAAGTCTGGTGGCACCTTAAAGACTAACAGATTTATTTGGGCATAAGCTTTCGTTGCATCTGAAGAAGTGGGTTTTTTACCCACAAAAGCTTATGCCCAAATAAATCTGTTAAAATAAAGTTATATTTGGCCCTCAGCTAGTCCCAACCCAGTTTTTATCATCTCAAAGTTTGGGAAGTGTAATAAAAATGGTAAGTGATCTTTCCAGCACATACATGGTTTCTTGATGGTTAAGTAAATTCTGTATTTTTGTCCATATTCTAGAAAAGAGAAGCTCAGTGTCTCTGACCTTGATAAATTCCCCAAACAGTGAACAGAATTTATTGATCGCTTAATATCACCTGAGGTCTCCCATTCATTAATGAGTAGTCTGGTTCTCCATCTATCCCCATTTATTATCCTGTATATAACCAAGCATTGCTGCTAGAATGTGTCCCCTGCAGAAACTAGGTCTTTACACAGCAGGATCCTACAAATCTATATCAGTGGGGCACCACATGGGTTTAACCGAAGCAGTGATACCTAATATCTCTCCATGTGACATCTGGAGAAGCAGAAATAAAGACTGAGTACATCCACTATAGATTTCCACTCCTCCCCATGTCATGTGTGATACTCTTAGTAATGCTAAAGGGAGACAAATGAACACGTTGACAGAAGAATATATCCGTTTCTCAGATTAGATCTCATGCAATTGGACATAATCCTTATTTTTTAATTGATGTACTGTATATCTTTTCCCGTTTATCCAGACATGCTGCTTTGTACACATCAAATGTGATGAATGCTATTGCTTACTTAAATAATATATCGGTTTTAACTGTTAAAGCCTTACCTCATGTTGTCTTATTATGGCAGATGAATACACAGTGAAAGACACTGTACTAGCTTAGGATAAAGAGCTTGTTTTACTGAATAGGGCACACGTAGCTGATTTATACTCTCACTTATACTGGTGCATCCCCACTGAACCCAGTGGGGGCTTCACCCTTGTACTTGAGAGCAAAATTTTGACCAGCAACAGGAGAGTGAACATTTTATGAATCACTAGAAGGCAGAGCAGTACCAAATCAATTTCTGTTATTCCCTGTACAATTTATTCTGTTCTGTGTAAGAAAAGCATAATTCCATCCATGCTACCTTTATGCTAAGGTGTCCTTACATGCCATTGGTAAATGTAGAACAAATGAAAAATTTAGCTTGCCTGGCAGACAAGAGAGGTTGATTTATCTTATATTTCGTGTGATCTCTTCACTACTACTTTTAACCAGTAGAAGTCTCCAACCAATTCCTTTTTAGTGAAAAGATTGCTAGGTGCTGCAACAAATCTCTCCCTCCCCTCTCTCATAAATGATTTAGTTATTCTGTTGTTTCAACAGGTGATTAGACAGAGAACTTAGAGCAATATATTAATTTTTAATGTGATTCTCTGACCCTCTAGATACTGGCATCTCCTGTTGTACTGAATATTTTTTGGAAACGTTTCTTTCAAAAAGCACCATTGTACATATCTTAGAGGGCTGTTCAAAGATTCAACTGTATTGATAACACTTTGGATGTCATATGTAGCAGAAAGCTAGAGTTAAGGACCCTGCACTAAACTGTTTTCAATACTGATGTGGAAAACTTCTCTGTGGCTCCTGCCATCTGGACCAGGCTTTCTGTATCTCTCTACCTGCCTCCATTTTTCAAACCTAATCTTAAAACCTTGCTTTCCTCCCCTGCTTATACCTTCTGATTGCTCCCTCCCTCTGATGTTGGCCCTATGATTGAATAATTTATTTGCTATGAAATGTATTTGTATCACTGCTTTCTGTGATTTATACCATATACTGTCTGGAATTGGTGCTCTAAAGTAGTGATTCTCAACCAGGGGAACGTATAACCTTTGGGGTACACAGAGGTCTTCCATCTAGATCAGTGTTTCTCAACGTGGGGGTTGTGACCCCCGGGGGTGGTGGTCATGGGATAGGTTTATGGAGGTCGCAAATGCAGGGCTAGTGTTAGGGGGTAGCAAGCAGGGCAATTGCCTGGGTCCCTGCACCACAGGGGGCCCCTTGAAGCTAAGTTACAAGCTTCAGCCCCGGGTGATGGAGCTCAGGCTTCAGACAGGCTGACAAGTGAAAAACAGGCTCAAGTATCACACTGAAATATAAGTACAATGTATTCCAATTGAATTATTTTATAATTCTATGGTAAAAATGAGAAAGTCAGCAATTTCTCAGCCATAGTGTGCTGTAACATTTTGGAAATTTTATGTCTGATTTTGTAAGCAAGTAGTTTTTAAATGAGGTGAAACTTGGGGTACGCAGGACAAATCAGACTCCTGATAGTAGTACAGTAGTCTGGAAAGGTTGAGAACCACTGCTCCAAAGTGTTTGTGAAACAGTTTTTGTGCCATATTTGTCTGTGGTGTAACTCCATTGGCCTGAATGGAGTTACATCACAGAGGAATTTGGTCCTGTACAAAATAAGGTTGTGGTGCACATTTAAAATTAAGAGGTTCTGGTGAGGGGAAATGAGTTGGAATATACTCAGAGGTTCCTACAGCCCTTAATCATAGTCAATTTAATGTATCCTTTAGGTGTGGAGTTCCTCAAAGGTAACCTCTCTAGCATACATCAGTCCTGAGCTCTTCAGTGTTAGTTGTTAATGTCCCCAAAATTATCCCAATTACATGTGCTTTCCAGAAACTCAAAATACCCCAATCAGTGTGAAGACTCTCTTTCGCTATTGCACTGCAGGGGGATTGTTTTCTCATCGAATATCCTCCCATTAATATTAATGGGAGCTTCCTGCATAAATTGTCCAAAGTAGAGCCTAGTGGAGGTAGTAAATAAAAGAGGGCCTTATCAACATACAAAACTAAAGAATAGTGCTGTGAGCTAACTCTATTTGGGAGTTTTTTCATTGCTATGAACATACATAACCAAACTCTTGATGTGGAGGATGTTAGGGTATAGAACTCACTACTTCAGAACATCTGTCTCCATCTGATTCCCACTTTAAAAAAAAAAAAGGTTAAAACCACTTTTTTTCAAAAGTGATATTAGTCTTCCACTGTATTTTAGGATGTTTTCATTAAAGTTTATTGTTTCACACTTAAATGGTACAAATGCTTTTGCAAAATTCACCTTGAAAAAGCTCATTAGGTTCTTTAGTAAATATTGTTTTGTGTAATTTTTAGAGCTGAAAATTTGCAGAAAATGATTGATTCAGCAAAGACGTGCTTTTTTTTATTTGTTTGTTCACAAGTTGTCTCTGAGCAACTTACAAAATTTATTCCCTGTTCAAGTCATTTGTCGACTAATTCATAGTCTATGTATCTATGAGAAGCTTATTGTGAGTGTTCAATATTCACAATTCAAGTTGTGTGGGTTGGTTTTGATTGGACACACAGGTCACATGATGTTTTTGTTTACTGACTGGAAAAACATAACACTTAGAACCTGGTTTCTAGTATAAATACTCTTATGCACACATTCAAAATTCACTCTAAAATTCACTGATTCCATAAACATACTTCCTAGAAATTAGTTGACTAGAATATTAATGGGTAGTGAACACATAAGTGGAGCAAAAACAGCCAAGGAAATTCCTTTTATTCCTTTTTTCCCCCCAAGTGTATATTCACAGAACAGTTTTAAGGTTCTCTTCCATTTCTAATTAGCCACACAAATTGAAGGATGACTTTCAAATGTACAGCATACATAATATTCTTCTTTCCCTGTTAGTTACATTTTGTTTCCCAACAAGAAACACTTTAAATAATTATGTTAGAGTTTATTATGGTATAAAGATTATCCAGGGCAAATTTATTTTCATAGTTAAGAAATGTCAAGGCACTTAACTGACCCCTTGAGCTCATTCTGCAAACATTACTTATTAGGAGTTTGTTTTGGGGTTGTTTTTGTCTTTTCTTTGTAGACCTGGCCAGAGAACTGTAGATGATCTAGAAATTATATACGAAGAACTTCTTCACATTAAGGCCTTATCTCATCTTTCTACCACAGTAAGTGTTTTGGTTGGTTTTTTTTATATATAACTCATTGACAAAAAAGGGCTGAATAGTGGTTGGCCCTTTGTGGGTGCACAAGGAGTGGAGGTTGAGGTCCCAGGACTCTTTCCATCCCATGCCAAGAAGCTACCCATAGTTGGGGCGACGAGCACAGGCAGTGTGTGTTGCCAGTGCACTTCTAGGTCTGGAAGTGGACTTTTGGCTGAGTCAGCTAAAATTCTTTTGGGGACTTCTGTTTCTGCATAGTCCTTCCTCATCTCCCTTATTTGTGACCAATGGCTTAAAGCCACAGTCTGGCCCCAAATCCGTATGTAATTTAATACATGTTGATCCTGACCCTGCTCCCAGTTAAGTCAATGGGCGCAGAATGGTGCTCATTGGCATACTGTTACATTTAGCACCAAAAATGCAGTACACAGAAAAACTATAATTCTTCTCTCTTTATTTTAAGGTAAAGCGAGAATTAGCAGGTGTTCTAATCTTTGAGTCACATCCCAAAGCAGGAACTGTTTGTAAGTAAAAGGGATCCAACCATACCCTTTTTTCTCATGTGTGGTATTAGATGACTATTTAAATTATTATGCAAAACTTGAATACTCCAAAGCTGGCTGTTCAGAACGTGCGAGTGGCCAGTTGCAAAATGTCTCTGGACTGCTATTTGGACTTCTGTGCCCACTAATGTTTGGGGGTATTTGTATTTGGGGTTTTGGTTTGGACTCATCTCTAATTAAAACGGATTTTAATTTTATCATACGCTAATGAAAATGTTATTCTCATGGTATTCAGAAGCCCAGCTTTGTGTATAAAAATATTTAAAATAGGATTGTTTTGAACTATTTATATGGAGAAGCACTGGAAAATTAATGTCAGGTTCTCAGCACTTTAAGGATTAGTATTATATCACTCAGCACCCTGTAAGATCCAAATCTATGTATCAGTTAGCAATTGATAACATAAAGTTCATAAAGACGCCTATAGAGCAATGGCAAATTACAACTGCTTTTAGTATTATCATAGAAAAAAGAGGGCTTCATACAAATATTATAAAATGATTAATATTCGCTTTTTCATCTCAAATCAAAAGAAAATTGCTTTTAAATCCAAATGTGACCTTTTTCAAGATGGTAATACCCACTAAAATGACTTCAGTATAGTTATTTTATATTGGTGTAACTGATGGAAGAATCTGGCCCACTTATGCTAAAAGGCACCTATATTCTCAGCATAAAATCTTTTCTCTTTTTTGTAGTATTCAATCAGGGAGAAGAAGGTACTTCCTGGTACATTATCCTAAAGGGATCGGTAAATGTAGTCATTTATGGCAAGGTATTTTTGAAGACCTTTTATTATTCTTTTTATTAGTGGGACTGTAAGAATAAACTTTACTGGAATACACTTTGACTTACAGCAAGATTATGTTGCTTGGGGTAAAAAGTAGAATATTGTTTTCAGTTTTTAATCAAGAAATGATTCCAAACTGTTTTATTTATTATGCTTTTACATGGCTGATGAATAATTTCAGGACTATAATTTGTATGTATATGTACAATTTCAAGACTATAGACCACCTGAATATAACTCCGTGCAGTTACATCCACACTTGTACTACAAAATGGTTTAAATCAAACACAAACAATAAAGCATTATGTCATAGCACACCCTCTCCAAGATACTCAGTGACTCCTTAGCTAGATAGATCACACACACATATTTAGCACTTAACAGTAGTTACTACTTTAATTTCAATAGTAGCTGTCACACCATAATGCTGACATTGTCTTAATATAGCTTTGTTCTCATTCACTGATAGCCAACTACTAAACTGCCCCAAGTTATAGCATTATAATCCCTATGTAGCTACGTTCAACACAACAAAAAATAATGCCCAGATTCACATGTAGGCTACATCTACACGATGAACTGTGGTGTGATTTCCCCTGCTCACGTACACATACTCGCACTAGCTCTCATCGAAGGCTAGCAGTATAGCTGTAGCAGCATGGGTACCGGCAGCGGAGGCATGGCTTTGCTGTGCTGAATACGTACTCACTGGTTTCAGGCAGGTTTGTACTTGGCACAGCTACCTGTACCTCCGCTGCCGCTACCCGTGCTACTGTGACTGTGCTGCTCTTTATATTCTTGCTAGCTCTCGTCGAGCTAGCGCAAATATGCGTACATGAGCAGGGGAGTCACACGCCTAGCTCATAGGGTAGACGTAGCCAAGTCCCTTTGACTTTCCCAGCCTTAGCTAAGCCCTGTGCCCACATCATGGTTGCCACAGTCCTTTGGGGATGTAAGATCAACTGCTTCCTTCTGAGTTGTTGCTTTAGTCTAGTATTACAAGTATCACCGTTTGTGAGCACGATCACATATGAGCCATCATATGTTAGCTTAAATTTTATTATCACTTCACAAAGTATAATAATTTGTATACAGGAACTTTAAATACAAAAAAGTATTGTTCATCTTACCAACCTTTTACCATAATATGGAGATACAATTCTGTATTTCCTTTTATGCCATTTCATGTCTAATTATTTAAGCATGTATAACTAACGTTGAAGAAGCTAGATAGGTATTTTCAGTGTAATTAATGTGTCACCTCTTTTTAGAATATTTTTAAAATGTCCATTGATAAACATTAAAAATGATCCCTTTAAGTATGTTTCCATTTTATATAATATATATATGTATTGTACTTTTTGAATAAATTGACATAGATTGATCTGCGTTCCTCAACCCTCCCCCACAAGGGTACTCCCATTAAGTGGCTTCAAATGGTCTATTCATAGAAGTAAGGATGACTCACACGAGTAAAGGTTAGAAAACTGAGCCCTTAGTTTTCCTTCTGATTTAAGGCAAAAATGTCCCTAAAGGAGTGAAGATATCTACTATATATTCTGCTTTCGTACCAGATACTTTGGAGGAAGGTACAAGAATCCCTATAGTGGTCAGATAGGAAATAACCTGCTCATAGAGGAAGTTACTTCCTAATCCCTGACAGTTAGTAGTCAATTTATGACCCAAAGCATAACGGTTTATATCCCTTCTAAGAATTTTTTTATCCTGTCTAATGTAACTGTGTATTCTCTCCTTAACCATATATATGTCAAAGCCTTTTAGAATCCTACCGATCTTTTTGGCCTCAGTGATACACTGTGGCAAAGAGTTCCAGAGATTAATTATAAACTGTGTAAAAGAATATTTCCTTTTCTCAGTTTTAAATATGTTGCCTTTTGATATTATTAAATTCTCCTTCATTCTTTTGAGAAAGGGTATATAGGAGTACCTGATTTTTACCTTCTGTATGCCATTCATTATTTTCTATATCACTATCATGCCTCTTTGATTTCTCTCCTCTCTAAATTAAACAGTCCTAGTGTCTTTCTTCATATGAAAGCTTTCCACACATATAATCATATTTGTCTTCCATTTTTGGACTCCTTCTACTGGGCAGTTCTAAAGGAATCAAAGAAAGTTACTTTTGTAAAAAGGATAACTGGGATGACCCGGGTAACTATTGGCTGGTTAGCCTGAGATTGATCCTGAGCAAAATTCGGGAACAGCAGATATGTGATGCAATCAGTAAAGAATTAAAGGATGATAGCATAACTAATGCCAGTCAGCAGAGTTTTATGGAACATAGGTGGTGTCAAATAAACATGATAGCATTTTTGATTGACAAATGTCACTGATAAAGTATCTTAAATTTCTGCAAGAGACAAGGTGGGTCCGATAACTTTTATTGGACCAAATTTCTGTTGGTGAAAGAAACAAGCTTTTCAGCCACACCGAGCTTTTCTTCAGGTCTGGGAAAGATACTCACTCAGAGTGTCGCAACTGAATACAAGGTGGAATAGATTGTTTAGCATAAGTAGTTAACCCATATTTCAAGGGACCTGTCATAACTATGAAGGGAAGGGTAACAGCTCTCTGTGTACAGAGAC